>NC_087258.1:24582500-24740000 GCF_037042905.1 Lytechinus pictus | reverse complement strand
TTTACGAACCACGAATCAGGATGGAACAGATTGTCCCAAAGTAACTTTTCTCGCTTTCCGCTCAATCGTTTCGTGTTTCTGTGCATTCAATTCTGGTGTTTAACTTGATTTGCCACTCTCCACCCATGTGAAGCAAACGAGTTCCCATCTACGTGGTATAGAAATGAATTCCCTTATATCAAGGAGCTTGGCAGAAGCCAATATATTATCAACATTTGCTTGCACTTAAACGCATTTTTATCTCCGGAGCGCTGTATATTAATGTTACACTATAATCATACTTTGCAAATTTATTACACAATAAAGCATTTGTTAAAAGAAATACATTGATTCCGGCTCGCTCGTCGGACTCTCTCGCAAATTCCACATGCATCAGGGGCTGAAAGTCAGCCCTGATTTTTTTTTCATTTGCCTCGATATGCCCCTACTATCATTTTGTAGAATTAGAAATACTGGTTAGGGGATAAAAAATGATTAAAAAATGGCATCGTTTTCATCTTTCATCTACTCCCCCCCCCCCTCTCTCTCTCCCTCACGCACACACACACCTTCCCTCACACACACGCATCCCACACACCCTCACACTCCCCATTCGCCCTTAAAACACACAGACACACACACATCCACACTCTTCTCTCTCTCTCTCCCTCTCTGTAGCTCCCTTTTCCTCTTCTCTTTCTCTGTTTCTCTCTCTCTTATGACTCGGGGACATCGATCCTTTTCATATCGACATCACTGCGTTCTAAGAAAACACAATTACAGAACCCAAAATAATAGATTGACGGAATATAACCAACACAAACTCTTTCTGTATAGCTCTATTGGTTCTTAAAAACTCACACACTACATAGGCAAGGTCAACGGGCACCTGTTTATTCAACGATCTTCATACACGAAGGGATAAATTGACGTGGTTTAATATCAGTGAACCCTGTGACCGTTTTCCTTTTCAAAGTCAATGTTTTTAATAATGCATTTTAGTACTTCTTTCTTTCTTCCTTTGAATACACCAATAGCATATAATACTCAAAAGTAGTGACGTCATACATGTTACGCCAATAAAAAAAAAATGGTTTCGTTGTCAAGATATTACCTAGTTGATGGCAAGAAAAGAATGTTATTACAAATCAGGCGGGTGGGAGTGTCTCATTCTCCATACTGAAGTTTTCATTTTCTTGATGAATTACAAGCAGTTATTAATGTTTTTGTTTATGTTATCATTGTATATATTTTAAAACAAAATATTCATGCCATATGAATGAAGTTTGTTAATAAATTCAAAAATATTCAAATTCAAGCATTTAATTGTTTGATTTTCATTTTTAATCTTCGTTTTTGACCAAAAATTTGCCACCTTAAAGACATCTTCCCCCTTAACTCCCAAATACATAATTACAATACTTACACATCAACAAATCCTTATCCACCGACTTTATGTAAAAAAAAAAAACTGATGTTTCCTTGAATACCTGCTGATATTAGCAACTGTACAACTCTTCATCGGTACTTTAAAGTACAGTGTAAAAGATACCTCTTTGAAAATCCAAGTTAGATCTATAGAAGGTGTTAACAACTACATGTATGAGTTATCACGTAGCTGACCACCCTAGTCTTTTGTGAGGATATGTTTGTGTGGGTGTGTGTTGCATATTTGCTTTTGCTTATCTCTATTTTTTATACATGCTCTGCTTTTCAGAGGTCCTCGAATACCTCTCATATATATCATATCTCTTTTTGTAACATCTGCTCACTGATTTCTACGTGTATGTTTTTTTTTATAAATTTAACTTGAACTTAACTTGAAATTGATATAAATCATCTATTGGCCGCGTTCCCGACCACCCCCTTCCTTCCCCATTGGGTCCTCCACTGGAACCATCAGTACCGGTAAAACCCACGTCAACTGATGTTGGGTCATGTAAACGACGCCGTTTTCTTTCATTGCTCCAGTCTACGCCCATTCAGTCCGGAAAAGAATTCTTCTGCGATCTCTTTTTTTTTTGTGGCGGACTTAATATAAAAACCGCTCGCACGTTGATGAGCGTCTCAATATCTTCATCAATTTCCAAGCTGCGTACATGTTCATTACAGATGAAGCTGACATCACCCGAAGAGAAAGCGATGTGCTATATAGGATGGCTCAAGGTTAATGTATATTCATGATTGCCAGCATTCAGCGCCACCGGCTCTTCAATCGAAGTTCTATTTCTTTTCCCCTTTTGTGAACGATTTCCATACGCTTGGGTAACCATAGAGCCGGGGAATGATCACAATCATCCATCTACCCCCGACCGCTGGTTGTCTTGTGTGCATGGGAGGCAGTGCTTTCTTGGAGTTAGGAGATTTAAACCTTTGTAATACCTCCAAACGTCGTAACGGAGAGTGCATAAGATGTGGTAAGCTTCTACCTAAATTTACTTTCGTCCATAGCTGTCATCAGACTCAATATTGACAGAGAGCATCTATACGAATTACAAAATAGAAAAGTATATGGGCCTATTGATTTTTTTATAACGATTTTTAATAAAACGAACATTTGCAAAATTAGTAGAGTTTAGGTTGCAAGCTACAAAAATAGGCCTAGTATAGTTGGTATCACTTCCTCAATTGCGACAGTTTACATGATTATAACAATAAAAAAGCAGCAGTAACGCCTACAGCATTGGTTTATGAAAATGATTGCAAAAAATTGATTATTAGGCGAGGCTTCTTAACTGAAATATAAATTTATGGACCCCTACGAAAAAACAGCATTTGCTGATACGGTGTGCCATCCACGAGTGGTAAAAAATAAATGATAAAAAAAAATCTTAACAAAAGACAGTGCAGAGAGGATTACATATAAAACATGAAAACAATTTTTTTCTTCAGATATTTCTTGAAAGCTAATGGAACAAGGCACGTTTTTTACAGAGCAAGGTTGCTTTTCCATACAAACTGAAAACAAGTGACGTGTTGTGTCTTAAAATATACTTGTATCTGAAGTTCGAATGCATGACCTATTTTGGTTTTATTCATACAATTTTCTCTAGTCACCGCATGGAGTATTATTGCCTCTTCTTTTATTTCCGTTTTCATGGAAGTTGTACTCGTTTGCTTTTGCGTTTTTTAATTGTATTTTGCTAAAACCTTGAGCATGACAAGTGATTGTTGATGTCTTTTCAATATTACGGTCATGACGACGGCGGTGATGTTGGAGTTGTCGGATGATGGTGGTGGTGATGATGATGATGATGATGATTATGATGATGGTGGTGGTGATTATGGTGATAGTGGTGGTGGTGGTGGCGATGATGAGGATGATGATGATGATGGTGGTGGAGATGGGGATAAATCATTTTTATAATGGTGGTGGTGGTGGTCGTGAGATGTTGATGGTGATGATGATGATGTCGTTGTTTATGAATGGGTGGGTTTAAAAACAAAATAGTAAGTGATGTTAAACCAAAAGAAGAAGAAAAAAGTGGAGCGATAAGAATAAGAGAATAAGATAGAGAGATCGTTATATCCGATATATTAAAAAATGTTATACCTTCGGAAAGAAAAACACCACTATCTAGAGTCCAAGTTGTCTTGCTGGATGTGTTTTTAATGCATTTAATCAATCCTGTATAAATTGCACACACAAAAAAAGTGTTCTCTCAAATAATGATCATATCTATCTGACAGTGCTAGGTTAATGCTCCACGATTGGCATCGAGATAAACTCCCTTCACCCTTTTAAAGAGTGGACTTGACCTTTACTGAAACTGTTTAAGTCGAAATGGTTATATCGATCTGGAAAGGATTCCCAAACATATTTGCTTTATTTAAAAAAAGGCGCTCAATATTTTCATAATAGTCTGATGCGAGGTCAAATAAAATAGGGAATTCATTTTGAATTGAGATTTTAACATTTAAAAATGCTCTGCCATCTCCACGATTATACATATATAAGTTATAACAAAACATTTAGTTGCGCGTGGACTGAAATGACTAGGTGTTAAAGTACTATCAATAACGTAATTAGTATTATATTTTTTCATTTCATGTATTGATATCTCAAACTGCTTCTTAAACAAATTAACAACGAAAATACAATAAACAGAGTAAACTATGCCCCCCAAAAAGAAATATATTTGACAAGCAAAAGAATGAACAAAGTTGTATTTTCTATACCAAAATGAATTAGGAAGATCGCAGGAGTAGCCACTTCAAGCTTAGCATGACAAGGCAACCACGGTTGGGAACTTTGTATATATACATACATACATGTCATGTACTAATATATAGCAATTAACAAAAATTATGATCAAAGCGCTTTACAATGAACGAATAATAATAATAATAATAAAATTACATTAAACAGCACATAAAAATGTATCTACTTAGGACATGTGCCTGATCTTCACCCGCAGTTTAAGGAACTTGGCCAAAGGGCAATCCGGCAGGCTCATAACTCACAAGGGCTCACAAAAGTAGCCCATTCACACAAAAAAGAACTAAACATGAATAGTTAAACCAATAGTTAAACAAAAAAAATCATATAAGGAGAAAAAAATTCAATGAGCAAATAAATGCGTTTTAAGCAGATATTTAAAATTTTAAACTTGTCAGCAGATCTTAGTGAGTGGAGGAGCCGTGGTGTAGTGGTTCTGACTCTCGCCTTGTAAACAGAGGGTCGTGTGTTCGAATCCCACCGCGGTCTGTCGTCCTTTGGCAAGGCGTTAATCCACACTTTGCCACTCTCGACCCAGGTGCTAAATGGGTACCCGGTAGGATATGAAAGCCATTGTAGCCTGTCCAGTACTGTGTGCGCCTCACTGGCGACTGACTGGAATACTCCCCAGGGAGTGGTGGATGTGTATACATTGTGTGCGGGGATTACTGATTGAATCCGATGACCGGGGTGATAATGTATCTGTAAAGCGCTTAGACACGTCGTTCCGATGTATTAAGCGCTATATAAAAGGGATTATTATTATTTTATTATTATTATTATTATTATTATCATTAGTATTATCATTATCATTATTATTATAATCATTATAATTATCATTATTATTATTATCATTATTATTATTAGTAGTGGTAGTAGTAGTAGTAGTAGTAGTAGTAGTATAGTATTAGTAGTAGTAGAAGTAGTAGCAGTAGTTACAGTAATAGTAGTAGTAGTAGTAGTAGAAGTAGTAGTAGTAGTAGTAGTAGTAGTAGTAGAAGTAGTAGTAGTAGCAGTAAAGTAGTAGTAGTAGTAGTAGTAGTAGTAGTAGTAGTAGTAGTAGTAGTAGTAGTAGTAGTAATAGTAGTAGTGGTAGTATTAGTAGTAGTAATAGTGGTAGTAGTAGTAGTAGTAGTAGTAGTAGTAGAAGTAGAAGTAGTAGTAGTAGTAGTAGTAGTAGTAGTAGTAGTAGTAGTAGTAGTAGTAGTAAGAGTAGTAGTGGTAGTAGTAGTAGTAGTAGTAGTAGTAGTATTAGTAGTAGTAGTAGTAGTAGTAGTAGTAGTAGTAGTAGTGTTACATGCGTGGCAGCTTAGGCTACAGTCACACCAATGAAACCGACTTCAAAACTTTCGATGTTATGTCATTGGTAATAATGTAACAAGTGCGGATCTGGTCTTGCCACTGTGACTAGTACTGAGATTCTATCAGCGACGTACAGAGGACTGACGAACGGAGAAACTGTATTGTTTCGTCGTGGTCTAGTGGTTCTGACTCTTGCCTTTCAAACAGAGGGTCATGGGTTCGAATCCTAGCCATGGCGTGTTTTCCTTCAGCAAGAAATTTATCCACACTGTGCTGCACTCGACCCAGGTGAGGTGAATGGGTACCCGGCAGGATTAATTCCTTGAATGCTTGAGCGCCAAGGCAGCCCAGCTAAACCCGGGGTAATAATAGCAGGGCCCGCTGGGAGAACAGTAGTCTTTGTCGAAATTTGGTGAAACAAAACAGTGATTGATTCTGGAAAAAAAAAACCGTCATAATTATTTGCATTTTTTGTCAGCTCTGAAACTTAGGACGAAACTGTTGTTCAGTTTCACTGATCTTCGACAAAGACCACCAAGCTGTTCTATGTCATTTTGACGGACATTTTCAATACATTTTCTCTGTTCTTGTATCCGTCGTGCGTAGTTGAGCGAAAACTCTGTAATACATTATGTTCTCAGTACCAACATTGGAGAATGGCAAATGTAGATAAGCGCCTTGCAAGTGTTGCGTTGGGATTTGAACCCCGGACCTTGTGGTTCAAAGTCCGGAGACTTAACCACCGAGCCCCAACACCTCTGCGTATGTATTGAATAGTTTTCACTTTTTTCCTGATGTTCCAACTGATTTTTTTTTCTTCTTTTTTTCATTTGCTCCTTCAGATGATGAGATGCATCAAGAAGTCATGCACAGCCATCTGACTTTCCAGTGGCCTACGGAGTTGTTCATCTGATCATCATCGCCCTCGCCGTCGTCCTCCCATCGCCTTCACATCCTCTACGATAAGCTACACCACCGTGATCACCATCATGGCCGTCATCTTGACCAGTCAAAACCACTGTATCGTCGCCATTGTCAACACCGTCAATAACAATCCCATCTGAGAACATTCTGCTCGATCAAACTAGACAGAGCGAGGGATAGACAATGACTATCACCCAGACCATTGGATATTATCATCATCTGAGTGACAAGTCAACAAATCTCTTTTTGAGAATATATTACTAGACTTGGCGGAAAATGGAGTATCAATAAAAGCATTCAGGTATCACCTCCATGGACAACAAATTAGCAACGTCGTTTGCATGTCATCATTAGAATATCTGTAGAAACGAGTGTTAATTGAAACATTAGGAAGTCATCGCCATCTGATAACAAATCAAAAACATTCTTTAGATGGTCATTTGACGTTTTACAGCGTTATTAATGAAAAAGCCTTCAGGTGTCATCATTATCATCTTTCTGACTAAAATCGAAGACATGCATAACCATAGATTGCCAACGTATTATCACCTCAAACCAACATCATCAAAGATGATCTTTTAATGATCAAACAAGATTGAGGAACCATGCTCTCCTCATAGTTTATGAAACATATTATAAAAGGATATCGTTTCCTTAATCCCCGACAATGGAACATCAACCTGATCAAAAAATGGTCAATGCAACTGAGTCTGAGGATACCAACATCCCGGATGTTGACCATATCGCAGCAGGCCTTTCGCTCGCTGTTCTCGTTGTCATGGGAATCGTTGGAAATCTCGTTTTACTCCTGTCGGTGGGCTCAGCCATGCGGACGGTACGACATCGGTGGAATAGACTCGTCCATGATCTTATTTTCATGTACGGATGTCTGGAGATGCTCTTTTTCTTCATCCCTTGTCTCTTGTCAACCATCGCCTACATCTCCTCCTGGAATGTTGACACGCACCAGTCAGTCTGCGATTTCTTCGGGTGGATTGTATTGTCATTGAAGTTTGGATCCTTATGGATGCTAACGACTCTCGCTGTAGAGAGATATCTCGTTATATGCAAACAGGGGGGAACGTCCAATCGGTTCGCATGGACGGTGAGATACGTCACTTTTGGCGGGATTTTAATAGTAACTGTTTATGCAGCTGTTCCTCTTATAGTGAAAATTGGTATGGTGGCTTCTGAAGCCGTTCCGGACGCGGTTTGTCATTTTGATTTCACGCCAGTGACTCGAGGCTCCCAAGCGTTTGTGATCTCAACTATCGTGCTTACCTATGTCATGTTCCAAATGACGCTTTTCTGTCACGTGTCCATTCTATGCTTCCCGTCACGCGATGTGCGGGAGAAGAAGGCACCAATTCAAGAAGGCGCCACCTTGCACCGTGTGGAGCACTCACTGGTCTATGGATTTACCCCCCTTTCGATATGGGTGTGGCTCTGTACCACTCCATTATGGGTAAGTATTCATTTTACCATCCCCTTAAATAGATAGGTTCCAATTTTGTGCGTCAACGATGCACTCTTAGAAAAACTCGCTGAAAATTATGTTTCTTTGTCCCATATTTGGAACTTTTTTCTTCAAAGAAGCAGAAAACGATCTTTAAACAGTCCTTTAGAATCGTTTTTGGCTCTCCAAGAACCTATAGGGTCCTTGCTAGTGTAAAGAACCCTAACATTTTTCGTATGGTGTTCGTCATACAGCATACAAGTATGGGGTTGTACAAAGAGCCTTAAAGGATTCCTTGTAGAAAAAAGGGGTTCTCAAGCACTGTAGAGCTCTTTAAAGGGGAAAAGTGAACTGTGTGTAGTCTATCATTGACTGTGTGTTATAAATGCATAGTCTTAACAAATACGTTTTCAGATATCTACTAAAACTACAGAGAATAAATTGACACGTAATTGTATGTGTATAGAGAAACTAAAATGTTCTGAGAGGAAAAGTAATTGTTTTGCTACTTGGTAACATAATTATTGCGGTATAGATATATTGAGTAGTTAATTAGTATGTTACCATTTAAGTGGGTCTATATTGCTAGAGTACACTAGCATTATGGGTCAGGAAATGTGCCCAGGATGAGTAGTTGAGGACTCGAAATGGCGTCATTTATTCGTTTCTTCTTTAAGTTCCAAATAAGGAACAAGAAATGTTCTGATCATCTCTTTTTTTTTCAAAGAGAGTTTTAAGTCACACTTGACACTTCACTTATTAAAATAACACACCTCACTTTTTAAAATACCACCAGTGTCCGTTTTTAGAGAACTTATGACAATCTCACCGTTATCGCCGTTATCGTCATGTTAATTATCATGATAACATGGCTCAGAAACAAATCAAAATCGGCCAATCCATAATGACATTATCACCATTGTAAACCTTTAAGGTGTCAGTTCCCGGCCAGATCAATGCTAGAGCCTTTCTTAAAACATAACCATGTGCCCAGAGAAATTACCTTTTTACAACCAGAGTGTTTTCCCTTTTGTTATAGTCGTAGGCAGAATTTCACAAACCTTAATTTCATCAGATACTCTTTATGTGATAAAAAAACTTGTATCCTACGAACTTGGGTCTTGAACCTATATAATGTATAGGTGCGGAACTGTAGCCAATTTCTAATTACTGTATGGTTTGCGAGGTGTTTACGTTTCACGGCGACGTGCTACCTTACAAAATGTGCGGAGAACATTAAACATAATTGATAATGCCACACATAGTTTTCATATCATTTTACTTTTCTTTCAGATAACTCTGATATTGACCCAGACTGGATCTGACATTAGCCCCGGATGGGAGTTTGGTGTCCTACGTACGCTGACTGTTTGTTCAGCATTAAGCCCTTATATTTTGCTTTTATCTAGTGCATATTATCGCTCTTCATTCTGTCATTTTATATGCTGTCGAGATGCACAAAGGAAACAAGCGACTCAAGAAGAGCACTACAGTGAGTAAAGATTTCTCTTCTCATTTTAAGGCATGCTCCCCCCTTGAAAGAGATATTTAAAAAAAATATCCTTGAATTATCTCCTATATATATATATACATGTATATATTCATGCATCTTGGTTTATATATACATGTATATATACATGTATATATATATATACATTATTCTTTCTTCCTCTATATTTATATACATGTATACATACATGCATCTTGGTCTATATATACATGTATATATACATGTATATATATATATACATTATTCTTTCGTTTTATTCATGGTGATCCCTTTTTTCACGCATATTATTATAAGGCTTTTAGGGATACATTTTTCTTTCTTTTTTTATGTTCATTTTATACCGCTGTGGATGATCTGAATGTCTTTTACATTTATGCTATATGTGACAATGTATTATGTATGTTTTAGTTGTAGGCCTATATAAATTGAAAAGAATAAATGACCGTTTGACTCAGTCATTCAATCAATCAAAATCGACATTTTATGCTCTCTCTCTTTCACTGAACTTCGGGTTCTAATGTGGACTTTGAAAAAAAAAAAAATATATATAAAACCTTCAATTTCTCTTTGGTCACGTATCATTAAATTTTGTAGTAACAACACTGTCACAGTTTGTGTTGAGGTATATCAAACAGTGAAATAACACGACTTTCAGACTCCCTCCCCCCCTCTCTCCTTACACACACCTTTAGAATAAAAGGGAAAAAAAACTTTTAAAAACTAAATAAGAAAAATATACGCATTCAATATTTCAAAATGCATTTATTGGAAGGGCTTCCTTATTACGAAATTGTGTCGAGTGCTGAATCTCAACAAAATACGATGAGGTGATTTTACGTCAGAGTCATAATTTCCAATACCCATAGAATCCATACAAATAGGCGTTCATAGTAAAAATGCCCAATAATCTTGAGCAAGCGAAGCGAGCGAGCAAAAATTGTGACACTTTCATACGAAAACCTAATTTTGTGATAGATTTTGACAATAAGTTTAGAAAAGGATATCATATTTAGCATTTTCCCCACCCCTTGGCCCCTTTCCATGATAGTTTGTTGTTGTTGATTTTTTTGATGGCCCTTAAGCTCCCCCCCCCCCCCGCCACACCTACACGCCAGTACTTGCTGATGTAAAGGGTCTGTACTCAGACATAAACATGGAAAATAATCATATCAGATTGATACAGGTCTCTCAAAAGACCATTCTTCACACACTCCTAATAACTAAATCGTTAGAAAAAAGTATGAAGATCGAGACACGTAAACAGGAACATAATCGATTAGGTAGGCCCTATCATGCCTACGTCATTAATGAAATAGTTTAGTCTGAAATCGTATAGGAGTTTAAGATGTAACTCGTATTTACCCAAACCAACCTTGGATTAACTTACAAACCACGATTATGTACGTCAATTCGAATGATCACTTTGAACAAATTGAGCTGTGGTAATGTCTCCTCATGGATGAAATCCATTGCAATATAAGGTTTCCTCGTATCCATGGAAACCGGTGGGAATTTTAAAAGGATACTGAAAGGGGGAATAGAATGATTTCCTTCTGTCTTCAACCTGGTGCTAGAAGAGTTGCATATATTCATGATAAGTGCACCTATGCAACTCTCTTTTAAAGTCATCAGAAAAGATAATCACAAGACCTCATGCACACTAAAAAAAAACAAGCTGCGGGAATTTTACCTTGGATATTGCTACAAGCAGCAAATCTACGGTTGGCAAGTAAGGGACGGAGCACTTTGCCTTCCCAAATTATCTGACAAGCAAAAGCAAAAAACGGTCATTACTCCAAAAACCACCCCACCCCTTTCGATCTCCTTGAAAATGCCACTGATCTTGTACTGTACGCTGTACTGAGAAATTCGCATAGGTTTTTGTTTGTTTGTTTTCAGTGTGTGGAGTTGTGTTAATGTCTTTTCCGCATATTTAAAACATAAATTTATGTGCATGCCAGAGTTGCCAACTATACCGCTTTCACGCATTTTCACCAACTACGGCCTTTTTACTCTCCTAACAATAGAATCTACCACTTTTTCAAAAAAAAAAATCAATCGAAGTATAACTTTACCAGGTTTTAAAAAAAAAATCGCGATTCAGTTGACCACAATAATGCTCCCAAACTTTTTAGCATATACTTTTGATTTTCTTCTAAAGTTTCATTTCGTTATTGAAAAGTGATTTTATTTGTACTCTATAGACTGAATATAATTAGTTTAAACGACTGAAGCAACTTTTAAATACTTTCAATCGTCCTATAATTACACCACCCTTGATAGATGATTGTGGACCATTCAGGAAATTTTTCTCACTTGCTTTGTTCTCTTGCATAACATCACATCAAAGACGTAGCACAGCTAGCCACCGAAAATGTTATGTATCCGCGTATATGGCCCTTGATGGAGGCAGCCCGCGAAATTTTGAAATATCATATTGCTATCATACATCCTTCCCTCACTGCTCGGATCGGTTTACGTCATTGCATGCAACGATTTTATTGATTTAATTTTGCAGAATTCACTCAATTTAAAAACATTACGAAAAGGTTATTTTTAGGCCTAAAAAAGGAAAGAAGAGGAAAAATAGAGAAAAGGGGAAGAAGAGGAGAAAAAAGGAAAAATAAGAGGAGGAAGACTAGGAAAATAAAAACATGTGTCATGTCACTATATTACATTTTCGCTCGCGCTTCGTGCTCGCATTTCCTGTTCGATGAAATACATATCTTGCTCAGAAGGCTGAAATGGAGCTTAAAAATATCCAGTTTTGAATTTAATAAACAAAACATATTTCAGCTCGGACGTCGATATTTCATCATTCTTTTTTATTCATAAATTGATTTTTTTTTTTAAAGAAAGCTCTGTAAAATGTCTCGTCTATGGTCTGATTATCACGTTTTCAAAATATCCCTTTTCATGTCTGGTTGTAATTATACGCATCGTGTTTATGGTCACAGTCATTACTCGGAATTTTTCCAATTTTCAGGACAAAATGCATGAAATTTTCCGAAATTTTAGCACGCGCTAATGACATACAATTATTTTGTATTGATAAGAATAAAGCTAGAAAGTAACTGTTATAGGACCAACCCTTCAAAGAATAGGAAAGTTAGTATCATCACGGTTATACTTTCACATTGAATTAAGAATTGAAAGCGTTTTTAAGTGTATCAAATTAATTTAAATATCTGCAAATATCTCTAGCCCTAGGAGGGGGCAGCCCTCCTCCTAGACCCCCCCCCCCCCCCGCTCGGTCGCTCCGCTCCCTCGCCGATTCTACCGCTTTTTCACTGGATTAGCAAATATGCAAAGGTCTACACATAATCATATACATCCACATCTACAGCCCCACACACACACACCTCTACTCCCCCATTCATATATGTACCCTCACATACCTATACAAATAAACACTCACATCCACCCACACACACCCCCCCACACACACCTTCACAATCATCATAGCTAAGCAAGAAAATTCACAGCTTACAAATTAATAGCAGGGCGCCCACGCACACAACCAAAATACCACAACAAAGGCCAACGCAAGTATACCATAATCTATATATTTACAAACTTGTTGGCCCATATGCATACATTAGCCTAAAAACATAATTATGATGGATAAAAGGTAGTGCTTAGGACTTGCAAACGCAACAAATGACCAAATCATATTCTGTGCGGAAAGGAAAATATCTCAATACACTCGTTGGCGTATGTGAGATAACGCTGGGTCTGTGGGGATATGCCTGAGGGTGAATGCGTGTTTGTGTGTGAGGGGGGTATGTGTGTTTGTGAGTGCCTGAGGGTGAATGCGCACGTGTGCGTGAGGGTGTGTGGGTAAGGATGAGGGTGCATGTGTGTGAGGGTGTGTGTGTGCAATCAATTCCATGACTCGTATCATGCTTAATGATGGCATTAAAAGATTGTATTCAATCAAATTTATTACATCTTTGGGCAATTGCACTACCTTCTGAATTTACTTAAATGCCGTGTATACGATCAGAGAAACAAGTCTTTATTTCACCCTTTTCATAAATTAATCAAGTGGTTAACAAACTCTGGTTAATAAAATATTTATTACTCTTAATTAAATAGTCTCATTTGGGTGATTCACAAAGATCCAATTGTGACAGAGAGTCGCACTTTAATTCCCAATTTCGTGCGGTATAATTGACATCACGGCGTTGGTCAAATCTTGCTAATACGAATTGAAATATATCAGTAATTTCCTGCATGTGCCCCCACCATTATTGAGAGTCACAGTCATTTTTTAATGTAAATATGCCGTTCATTTACAAGTGTGCCCCCCCCCCTTGTGAGAGTCAGAGCAAATCTTCTTGGTTCATGCAAAATTGAGGACCTGTTTTGTGTTCGGTTGTGAGTATCTTGTTTTACAAACGAAATGGTCACCAGGGTCCCGTAACACAAAGGTTAGCGATTGATCGTACACTTTATTTTTTTACGATTGATTGTACATTGTAGTCAATGGAATCAATCGTAGAAAAATGTTCTACGATCATTGCTAAGTTTTGTGTTACGGGCCCCAGTTTTGAGTAACTTACAAACAGTATATTTGCAACGAAGACCTCGATAATTCCAGTGTAAGTTTAGAGTTATGTCAGAATATTTTGATATATTGATTTATGCACTATATAATTTTTACACAATCTGCTTTTGAAAACAGATGACGTGCCCAATGACGTCAGATGTGAGGATTGCCAAGCTCGTATCAAAAGATCAGAAAACGGACAAAGGTATGTTCATGATTATCGGGTAAACTGTCATAGTAAGCATATACATGCAAGAAATAAATCCCCAGTTCATTTGATGAAATCGAGTCCCTTCCAGCAAACTCCAACATTATTTTTATTCCCTAGCTAAAATCACACCTTGCCCCCTTTGAATTCAATACTTTTGCTCTTTTTTGCAACACTAGTTAGTACGTCACTAATAACCGTCAATTAGCACGGTGATGGGTAGCAAAAATTTGTTCCCCTCCCCCCCCCCCCCCAAAAAAAAAGGAAAATCCATGAAAACATGCACTTCTTATAACTCAGCAAACGTACCCCTTTCCCTTGATATTTGTCTTTCTTTTCCTTATCTTTTTTTTAATAGTTTTCATTGATTATCATTATCATGTACAAAGGGATACAAAATCGAAATAATAATAATAATAATAAAATTACATTTCTATAGCGCATAATACACGAAGTCTCTATGCGCTTCACATATACATGACTTAAATATCTCAACTTGTACAATATGGGCATTGAACAGAATAGATTAGAATAGGATTAAATATTCAATAATTATACAGCATGGCATAAAACCATGCAATTTACGGTAAAGCATATCTAGCAATACAATAATGAAATGTAAAGGTTATTTTGCAAAAATAATATTCTTTAGGTGGTCATCAGCATTACAAGGTGACGCATCTAATTTACAGTTAAATCTTTTTTAATGAATTTGGATTAGGACATAAGATAATTCATACAGAGACTTTTATGCTCTGGAAAACAAATTTCTCGGGATTATTTTGTTACATTTCTCATTTTTTTTATTCAGTCTTCTATATCATCTCCTTTTTTGTGCTTCCTTAAATCTGCAGAGTCAACAACATGACGCCTTTTGTAGACTTGGGAGTTCCTAGAACGAGAGATCGAAGTGAACAATACATTATCAGCGCATCTCAACCACGCCCAACTGATGAAGCAGCCATACCCAACGGGCGCTTGAATGTGATTAAAGCCGAAGTTGAAAACCACACCCAACTTACGTTGGATGACGCACACCCGTCAACCTCGTCTCCGGGAATCCTACCCACTGATTCTAAGATTTATTTGCTATCTGCAGGAGCAAATGGCGAATTGGTATGTAGGAGGTCGTTTGATGGCGGGTCGCTGAGGGATGATAACGAGTGCACTTCGCCGAGGGGTGACCGTGGGAGTAGCTCAAGTCAAGGTATAACGATAGATTATCAGACAATAATTAGTAAAGATAGCCTGGTGGTGTCTTGTCTTTGAATAGCATAGTGTCAATTTTTTTGCACTTAGTCTGCGATCATCATACGGTGCCCGTACGGTGATCATATAAATACTGTCAATCGTGCAATATCCATATATAGAGTGATATACGACGATCGTATGATTTTCTACTTTGAGGAAACCTACGATCATAAAGTGTTTTGAGTGAGCAATGTACGGACATCTTAAGATCAGGACAAGGTCATCATACAACCTCCGTACGGCCTCTGTAAGGCTTTGTCTTTGGTCATCTAAAAATATTACCCTAATCCTACCAAACATATGAATATGTTCACAAGGGGAGATACGTTATCTTGCCAAGTTAGGAAGTTTGTCCTGACGACTAAAACTTTTTCAAGTCGACTTGGAGAGGAAAGATAACGCATCACACCATGTCGACATGGTACTTTTTATAAGTCGACTTGGGGCCTGTTGCAGACAGAGTTGCGTTTAAACGTAAGTCAAAATATCAAGCGCAAGTTCCGAATACGGGTGCTTCATTGGCTGAAAATCAAGTTGCGCAAGGTTTTTTTAGTTGCGTTTGATCGCAACTCTTTCTGCAACAGGCCCCTGGCAAGATAGCGTATCTTATATACCGTCTCGATATGCTACCTTTTTAAAAGTCGACTTTATAGGTGAATTAACGTATCTCAACATGTCAAAGTAATAAGGATGTTGAGTCAAAATGAGAAGGTATAATCTCGAAATTTCGAAATAGATTGCACTAATGACGGTATCAAACAAGGTAAAGAACTGAAGAAGTTTAAATCCAAAGATGTTAACAAAAATTATGGGTGCCTCCTGAATGAAAAATAAAACATTTAAGGGAATTTGAAGGAGATTTTTTGAACAAATCCGAGATGCACGTGTCGAAGAAAAGTTGAGAATGAAATATGAATACACTGCTTTTTACTTTTTATCATAACATTATGCTACAATGAGCGTGTAAATGTCATAATTCATATATTATTCTTTATTATATCAAGGTTCATCCCCAAGAGATGGTTATCCAGATGATGATGATGATGATCCTTCAGATGATGACCAAGCTGGAGGGTACCTCATCACACTTCCGGTCAATATGCCAGGTCAAGGGTCAAATGAAACTGTTGAAAGGATCTTCTACATCCAGGAACCACCTCAAAAGTTCGTGGAATCCTCTGTGGTAGGCGAAGATGGTGCAGCTGTCAAAATTTATGGCACCGAAAACGCCATTGCTAGAGATGGTGACGCGGTATCTGACATTCATGGCAAAGGACCCCTGAGGCCAAATGTGGCGCATGTAACAAGACCCAACTTGGCTGGGTTGGTTATGGACAGCATGGGAAGTGGAAGTGACGGAGACATGGAGGACGAGGAACTCAGCAGATTTGAAGCTGAAATTAGAGGAAGGATAATGGGGCGTTCAAATCGACGAAAGTTACGACGAAGTAGTGAACCACAATCTCTGGGTACGAGAACAGACTCGCGGAGAGAAGGGCTAATTGGCAAGGAGTCTCATGGCGATTCGTCGATAGGAGTCAACCATGTGGGGAGCGACAATAAAAGTAAATCTCTATCAAGAGATGGGATAAGAGAGCAAGATATCCGGATCCACGGCCCATCAGCATCCGATCCGCATCTTTTGACGTTAGCTTTCCAACAGGCAATGCTATCACATTCGCAGCGGCATGACAATGAAAGGCAGAACGTACAATCTGATGAAATGGTCGACACAAAATCTCCTAGTCGCCTGATACCGGTTATTAATATCACGCCAGCTGAGGGTATGGATGACATGGATGATGTCCAACCAATATTTGCCCAAAGAAGTAACCGAATTGATCATCGATTTCTAGCTCCAATAGCAGAGGAAGCTGGTTTTGACTGCAGTAGGAGCTCGCACAATCTGCCTTTGATGCTTAACGCAAAGCATGAGAAGGTGCATCGAATGCCAAAGACAAATGCCCAGATAATGTCAAACTGGAAACTACAGGAGGATGTCCGAAGATCGACGTCTTCGACTCATTCGGCGATACAAAGGCAAAATGCAGAGGAAATGTTTCACGAAGACGATACGGAATCCTTGGGGGAAAGAGATTCTAAAGAAAAGCAAGATTTTATTGCTTCAGGGGTCAATTCATTTGAAAATAGCTCGAATCCTGCGATTAAAGTTAACGTTGTCGCAGATGAAGAGGGCTCAAGTGAGAACATTTCCCCTCGGACGTTAGAACAGGTCGGAGATGTGGTCGAACGATCGGCTGATGGAAAGCAAAAGGCTGCAGATCCTCTACTGGAGACTCCTGAATGGCTCAACGTTGAGCAAGCCATGCAGGGACATATTAACCAGGGATTCATAGATACAGAAGATATATTAGCTAGTAACAATGGACGTGACAATAACCATTTACCTCTAACTTCAAATGACAATGCTTTCCAGATAGGTGTCGAAGAAGATGCAGGGATGAAATCTGAAGAAGATTTGGATTGCTCGGACACTCAAAGCGAAGAGGCTGGCAGCAAACCGGTCAAAGTATCAATAGATACTTTGGGAAATGGTGACATTGAAGTCAGGACTTCTAAGAAAACACTTCCTCTTAAAAGACAAGATAGGTTAACTGAAAGTGAAAACGATGTAAACTTATCCAGAGTTCTCAGAGCGTCCACAAATAATCTCCAAATCCAGTCGAAAGATATTATTTCCGAAGTAAACGACAACTTCACAATGTCAAAACATTATTCGTTGGGCACAGCTAATGGTGTCGAGGAAAGCGTAGAGTACAATTCAAATGAAGAACCAAAGCAGACGTATTCGACAAGAAACGAAATGGGTTTGCACAAAATTGGGGAATCTAAAGAGCTTTCGACAGCAGTTTCAATGGAAAGGAGACTCTCGAAGTCTACACTGGTAGGGGTTAATTCTTACCCGCTGACTGGCATGCGCGGATTTTCGATTGACGGGAATCTCTATGTAATATACCCAAACAAGTGGACAAGAACGACGTCTAAACCAACCAGAGACGGTGACTGTTTAGAAAGCTCTGACGTTGGATTGACTAGGTCATCACCAATGGATGAGAAGAGCGAATCCACCTTAGATAGTGAAGTTTTCAACACGGGTACTTCATTATCGACTCATAAGAAGGTTGACTTCATGGACATTGAGACTAAGAGAAACCAACCAAGTGTTCAAGTAGCCATGGTGTGAAAATTAGGCCACATATTTTTTTCAGAAAGCACACTGATCCGACAAATAGTGAAGAAATGTAAAGAGAAGAGAGAAATAATGAACCAAAAAAAAGAAGAAGATTGAGAACGAAGAGCATGGGAAATAGACGGTCGGGTCATTTAACGCTATTTAATTCAGAGAAAATCGTCACCTTTTGGTCGGCTTAGCCCCCCCCCCCTCCAAGAAAAAAAATGGCGCTGCCTTTGGTTGTGGTTTACAGTCTCTCCCCTTCCGCTGAACCGTTTTTACGTATTTTTCTCCTAGACGAACACCCGAACACCCCTCCCCCTAAAAAAAAAACCCCGCTGTTAATGACCCCCTTTCTACAGAGCCGAGACGTACCCATGAAAGACCGAAAATTTGGGAGGTCTTTCAGCAGTGTCCAAGATCGCTGAAATATGTGGTCTCTGGAATAGTCCGAAAACCAGTGGAAAGACTCTGGCAGACTGATTGATAATTCTTGTCTTGCTGGACTTATGAGGTGTTGCAATAAACTTGCGATCAATTGCAAGTCTATTTTTGGTCCCTAAATCAATTATATGTCTTGCAATTAATCGCAAATTCACGATTGATTGCTATTCTGCTTTTTGAAACAAGGAGGGTAATCTGAATGCTATACAGCTAAAATTGATCTATCAATTGTAAAATTGCAACAGAATATTTGCAATTGATTGCAAATATTTTCCTGCAACACCCCGTTAGACTAATCCAATATACAGTAATATGTCAATATGGTAGTTCAAAAGTCTTTCCGAGATATACAGCGCGTCCCCCAAAATGTCCCTCTGACATAAGGCTGAATTAATTCTAAAATGTGGTAGTATTTTTAAATAAATGTTCATAAGTAGAAAGCTCATTTCATGATCTAACTTCTATGAAAATTTCATTGGTTGCGCTTCAGCGGTTTTTAATACACTGTTACGTAACAGTGGTGCATTTTAGCCCATTCCAAGTTTGTAGCATTGATGCATTTCTGCATTGTCTATGGCATATTAACCCCCATTTTTACATCCAGGATCTGAGCAGGGACATTTCCCTAATCATATCCATTCTCATCAAATCATAAACTTGGGCATGTTCAGAAGGACAAGAAACATAAAAAATTAAGTTTGTTTGATTATGATGATTGATAAGGGGAATCAGTGCATCAAGTTGGAAAGAAAATGTGAATGATGGATGAGTAAAATAAGCTGAAAAACTAAAGGGGAATCCCTTTACCAGAGAAAAAATTATTTTTCTTTTAAAAGTTACATTGAATTAACGTGACCACAGTATAGCTTATCAACTAAAAAAAAGTCATGAAAAAAAAACTGCAGTATTAGGCATGAATTAGGCATGAAACAGACACGACCAGTTGTCTTAATCATTGTGCATCTCCTGTTATCAAATATGAACTGCCAAATATTGTTTTTCCCTTCTGAACATGTTTAAGGTTGTCATTTGATGAGCCTGGTTAGATCATAGGTCCATGGTTAGATCATGAAGATTTTCCTGGTCAGATCAGGGAATTCCTTGATCAGAATGTTCAAAGGGGGTTGATATGCTAGAAAGTGCAAAACACACACCAGTGCTGCATGCACGCAAACTTGGAATGGGCTGAAAACAACCACTTTTACATAATATACCGTTTATTCAAAACCACTGAAGCGAGACCAATGAAATTTTTACAGAAGTTAGAACGTGATATGAGCTTCCTAATTCTATACATGTCATTGAGAATAATTTTCATTTTTGAAGCAATTTAGCCGCATATCCGAGGGACATGTTTTGGGGGACGCGCTGTATGCAACAAATGACCTTGCGACACTCTTTCTTGGTCTTTCAGTGATATCTTCAAAATAAATTTGAGATACTACCGAAAGATCATGGAAAGACTTAACAAGACCTTTGAAAGTTCATTTAGAAGTCCACTGAAACACTTTGAACCCTTTCAAAAAGATTTGGAGCCACGGAGACCTCGAAGACCATTGAAAGGTCGGTTCGGAATCCTGTAAGACCTCTGAGATAATTCATTGAATTTTCTTTGGGAGGCCACTGAAAGATTTAGCAGGCTTCATGATAATTCAGGGGTCCGAGAGCGGTCTTGCTCTCTGTGGATGTGGGTTTTACTTTGGCCGATAAGAGGAATGAAATGTATCCTCAATAATACAACTGTATGAAGGGAACATATTCTAAACTATTTATATTTTCCCAAAAAGCAAATTTCTCAGAAAAAAAAAATGTTTTAGCAATTTGAATAAATTCTATCAGATTTAAGATGAAGATTTGGGCAGTGTTTCATTATCCGATAAATTAAAATTTATTTAAAAATTTTGATTGTCTGAGAGGAACGGGAGTCCGATTGTTACCATGACAACTGTCGGATAAAACAGACTTTGTCGGATAAGAATCGGACAGGTCATTTCATGCCCCCCCCCCCCCCCCCACATAGCCCATGAGGCCTTTGTATAACCAACTTTGTAGGCCTATAGGCGTGGGCCTACTCTACTGTTTTAATAGAGACAAAGAAACTTTTGTAAGAAGTTTTATTTTATTGTAAAGAGAAAATATATTGCATAAAGGTCAGTGTGTACAATTTCAAAATAATATCTATATTATTTGATTTGTGTTTTAAGTTGATAACGGTTTGTAAGGATTTGTCTTGAGAGAAATACATCGTGTTACGAAAAATTTATTATTTATCTATTCATTTATTTATATATCTATTTATTTATTTATTCATTTATTTATTTATTAGAATTTATTTATCCAGGAACAGAAGATCAGCATAAAGCTGTTTTTCATCATTGACCTGATGAAAACAAAATAAAAATTACAACAAAAATCATCATACCATACTCGAATATAAAATCAAAATCTGAGTAAAAAATATATACGCAATGTTTGGTAACAAATAAACAAATATTTATACATAAATGATAACATAAATATACAGAATAGATATAAACTACTAATTGTATAATTCATTCGCTGATTAAAAAAAACCCACTAAATATGGTAGTGATGAATTAATTAGTGGCATTATGGGAAATATATAGAAAATCTGGTGAAACAATAACAATTAAGTAATGTGTGTCTAAAACTATAAAATATTGAAGAGTTCGGATCATTACAAATTCGCAAGCTGACACGTGCACCTGCTCATATCATGCTCTTTGAAACGTGCCTTAAGGCGCCATTCCACAGAGAGCAAGACAGCTGAAAGACCTTTCAAAGACCATGAATTTTGGTCGATCTTACAGAGGTCTCTCAATTAACCTACAATGGTCTGAGGTCTTACACGAGTCCTGACCAATCTTTCAGCGGTCTTCGTGGTCTTCATGGGCTCCAAAACTTTTTGAAACGGTTCAAAACAGTCTTACAACGGTCTTACAAGAAAATGGCCTTTCAGTGGTCTTTCAGCGGTCTTTCAGCAGTCTTTCGATGAACTTTCAAAGGTCTTAATAGTCTTTCAATGATCTTTCGGCAGTCTCTCAAGATTTTTGCGGAGATCACTGTAAGACTCCTGAGAGATCATTGAAAGATCATTGAAAGACCATTGAAAGACCATGAGAAAAGTCCATGGAAAGAATTCTGAAAGATCACTTGTTGCATAAAAGATCTCTGAAAGACCATTGAAAGATCTCTGTAAGACTACTCTAAGACCAGTAAGACAAGAAATATCCATCAGTCTTTCAGAGTTTTTTGAGGGGTCTTTCTGAGCCATTCCACAGAGATGACAAATTTCAGTGATCTTGAAGACCGCTGTAAGACCTCATCAATTTTAAGTCTTTCAGTGGTCTTTCAACGGTCTCCGTTCTGTGGAATGGGGGCCTAAGTCACGTTAGTCTATAATGGTAAACTCCATTGCACAGAAAGCAAGACCTCTGAAAGACGGCTGTAAGATCTTTCAAGGGTCTTTCAACGAACTTTCAAAGATCTCCAAGGTCTTTTACGATTTCTGATGGATCTTTCAGTGGTCTTCGTGGTCCTCGTGAGTCCCAAAACAGCCTTTCAGCGGTCTTACAGGAAAATTGTCTTTTGATGGTCTTTCAGCAGTCTATCAGTTGTATTTCAATGAACTTTCAAAGTTCTTTTTAGTCTTTCTATAGTCTATCAAGATTTTTGCGGAGATCACTGTAAGACTCATGAGAGATCATTCAAAGATCATTGAAAGACCAAACAAAGTCCATGGAAAGAATTCAGAAAGATCACTTGTTCCATAAAGGATCTCTGAAAAAGCCATTGAAAGATCTCTATAGGACTACTCTAAGACCAGTACGACAATAAATATCCATCAGTCTTTCAGAGTTCTTGAGGGGTCTTTTTGAGCCATTCCACAGAGATGACAAATTTCAGTGATCTTGGAGACTGCTGTAAGACCTTGCCAATTTGTGTTCTTTGAAAGGTCCCTCAAAGGTCTCCCCTCTGTGGAATGGGGGCCTAATGGGGATCCTAATTTTTTTTAAAGCAAATGCACGCCTAGTTACTTAGAATACGTATTAGCATTTTCATTTATTTTAATACACGATAAAAGAGCATTGCCGATTAACAATTGCTCACGGTGCCGTGGCCGGGGATCGAACCCCGGACTTTCCATGTGCAGTCAGGCGCCTTAGACCACTCGACCACGGCACCTCTGATTGGCTGATATCGATCACATGACCAGTAATCTATTTTAGCTTGCAGACAAATAAGCTAATTACTGGTATAAATGACTGGTTTCATTTTTTACAATCCATGGTTATCATGACGAGTGTTGAGGATGGTTCAGTTTATGCAATGGCATTTTCATTTGCATCCTCTGACAAAAAGCGCTAAATAATGCTATCATTATTCTATTTGTACAATTTATCATTATCTTATAAAACACAATGTACATCATTTTGCTCGGGTATTAGAGTAATAAACCACACATGGTACTTTTAAAACAGTCCAAACGCCCCGGCTATGCCTCGTGTGTAACTGTGTTCCAGAGTAAAGGGGAAATTCACACTGACAATAAGTTTATGGTACAAACAGCAGAAAAATAAAAGATATTATCGGAGGTTTAAGGAAATCCATCTAAGAATAAAAAAAGGTTATTAGAATTTTAATTATTTGATTTGTGTCGTCATATGCGAGCAGCTTTCCTACATATCGTACGGTTATAAAATTCAATGAAATGTCATTTTCTCAAAAAATTGAAAATGTTTTTTTTTTATTGTACCTTCAGTATATCAATATACAATTATTGCACACCTGCTCCTAAAAAGAAAATGAAAAATAAGTCATCACGAACAATTAAAAATAACATTTATGCATTTTATATGACATGATATAATTATGGGGCAGCTGCTTGTTTATGGCGTCACAAGTAAAAAACTTTAAATTTTAATAACTTTATTGATCTTGAATGGATTTTCCTCAAACTTTCACCAATATTTTTAATCATTTTTTTCTGCTAGCTTTACAACAAAGTTTTCGTCAAAGTCAACTTCCCCTTTGAGTGATCGTGCTTATAATACTCACTAATGCCCTCAACAGTGGCGTACCTAGGATTTTCCACAGGGGGGGGGGGCAAAATCGGCCGCAAAAAAATAGACAAGCAAGTGGCCCTCAATAATATGTGTTGTTAATTTGTATATACTAGTAAAAGTATATAGGCCTTTAAATCTGACCGTGACCTGAAGACACCAGGGAATTCGCACAATGTCGTTTGTAAACAAAAACAAGCAAAGTGAATTTTAAAGAAAATTAATGCATAAATATGCATCATAGCTAGAAAATATTTTTAACATGCAAAACACATCATTTGCTCCGGCGACAATTGATCCGATGGAAAATCGGCACGTTAAGCCAAACATAAAACAGGTAGTGGATGACCTTGTTGCAATAACCCAAGGTAAATTCTTTTCAGACATATCGTCCAATTAAGAAGCAATATTGATAAATTTGCCTTTGCCCAACAATCTGTCCCTGAATGGAATAAACTTCCTTTTCAAATAGTAAAAGCAGTTTCACTTGACAACTTCCAAGAGCTCCTGGAAAACCACATTGAAAATACCCCTCACTCCTCCTCATAACGTGCATCCAAGTCTAATTTCATCTTCGAGCATAGGCTCCAGAGCCCTTTAAAGATTATAGCAGATGATGAACCTTCAAAACTGAATATACCCTAATCCTTATCTTTACATTATTCTGAACCAATTATAATTATATATATATGTATCGCTGATTAGCCTTAGGGTGAAACAGTCTGTACGACTAGCTTAGTTAAGCAATCCAACCAATAAATTATTTATACTCGGCTCCTACACAGTCGAGCACTATTATACTCCTTTCATAAACCCATCCTCCAATTAGCCGCCTAAGAGTAATGCGGATAATTCAATAAAAATTGCGTTCACAAACTCCGAAAATAATCCGCATTATTTTTACGAGCGCCCGTCCTGAAAAAGGCGGATAATCGTCATTACAACTGCACACGCCCCCTCCGATGCGGTTGTGTTGGAAAAGGGTGACCTTGTGACCGCTCCATGGCAATCATCCGCATTATTTGGAAATGCGTTCATAAAGTCAAAATCTGGTCCCGATGCCGCTATTATGCGGATAATAGCAGCATCAAAATAATGCGGATAACTTGGTCCTCCTCCGATTTTACGACCAAATTATGCTGATATTAGCCGCATAATTGGGTTTATGAAAGGGGTATAAGATATTGCAGTATATCACTACTTACTTACATACATATATATATAAATGTGTGAAATTATACATGTACAACAGCTTTGGCAACTCTTTTATTCAAATATTTTGTGAAAGAAATGGATGAAGAAAACAATGGTAGGCGTAGCTTAAATCAAGGTTCCCCAGAGCTATCTACCCTTTGGAAAAATTGGTGATGCCGAAAAATGTCTCTGCCGGGAATCGAACCCGGGCCCCCAGCTTTGAACGCCGGTGCCTTAACCACTAGACCACATAAACGGGTTAGTGGCTATAAGGGTGCGTTTATCCGCCATTTTTTTACCCTAGAATAATGATTTGAATCATGATTCAAATCATGATTCTGCAGAATCACGATTGCGTTTAGTCGAAATTGAATATAATCATGATTAGAATCACAAACATGAAACACGAAAAAAGGGGCGTTTGGAAAGACGTTTCTGCAGAATCACGTACGAAAATGTTCGAATAAACGATATCGTGATTACAATCATGATTATATGACATCACTGTTGTGTCGGGCTACTTTCGGTTTGACTCTTGCCAAGCTCAAGGCGCTCTATATGCTCATTGTATGTACATGACTCCCGGGGGGGGCCACTTACATTGACGAGTGGATACCATGCGCGACCAAAAAAACACGTAAAAAGGATGTCTTTTTCAAGATAGGGCACGTTACGTACGTAACGTGATAAGGGTGTCAAAAACACTAAAATAATGAAAAAAGGGTATCTATTTCGCTAGGAAAGCTACGTGTTTAGGGTCAAATTTGCGGGGATGATAAAACAAAATTAAAATGTTTTATAAAGGATGTCCTTTTTGCCCCATGCACACTACGTGTTTAGAGTCCGATTTGCAAGAGGTGTGAAAGGTGGGGCCGTACTAAACCAAATGGTGTGTAAAGGTAAAACCGACGACCGACGGACCCGTGACATAACAATAAAATATAGTTGTACTTGTTTAGGGGTTCATTTCAGGGAATACTTGCCAAGAGTATCATTTTGTTTCCAATACTTGTTAAGGGTAGGGTTTCAGACGCCAATACTTGTTAAGGGGTGCATTTTCAGAATATGGAAAATACGTGTTTAGGGTGCTTTTCGGGACCACATGGTCGCGCATGGTATCCACTCGTCAATGGAAGTGGCCCCCCCGGGACATGACTATGTACTATGAATTCATTTCTTGTCATGTTCAAGTTCTGTACGTGTTGGTCATCGCATCGTCCACTACTTTTCATTTTTTGGTCATGTCTTCAACTTCAAGTTCTAGTAAATGAATTAACTGGACAGACAATGATCTCAGTTGTTGTTGAGTATACAGTATCAATATCAAATTGGATCTACGCTGAAATTCACTTCCGAACACCATTTTGGATAAACTAACAAGATGAATAGAAGCATATTGACCCTTTATGATAGAAGTAAACAAAATGAGGTATAGACTGAATTCTGATGGAAGCAAAAGAATTTTCGAGAGCCGAAACACGTGCGAAAAACTTCCTCTGTCAAACTGCGCACTAGTGATGCGCACTGGATTGGCCCGAATCTGAGGAGAAACAGCATTGGAATGAAGGTCGTCTAAACGCTGATTCTGTGATATTGTGATTCTTGTTTGTGTTTTGAATCATGATTCAAATCATGATTCAAATCATGATTCTGGCTTGAGGTCGCATAAACGCAGCCTAAGACGACCCCGATCCGATTGACCGTCAGATAGACAGATTTTCGACACTATACCAATTATAATTTCCTAATATATATATATATATATATATATATATACGAGCATCTTGGTTTTCCACGTATTGGCAATAATAATAATAAGACATCAGAAATGCGAAACAAATTCACGAGTAATGCAGTCTTTGAAGTGCCAACAATTAAGTTCTTTTATTCACTCTCCAAATTTTCGGTAGACATCTACCTTCTTCAGGGAAGATTCGTGAATTGTGACAAGTTTGAAAGTCTACCGAAAATTTGGAGAGTGAATAAAGGAACTTAATTGTTGGCACTTCAAAAACTGCATTACTCGTGAATTTGTTTCGCATTTCTGATGTCTTATTATATATATATATATATATATATATATATATATATATATATGGTTCAGAATGAGATATTAGGACAGGGGAAAATATCGCAGGAGCAAATGTCGTGTCACCTCATAATTATTCTCAACGAAAGAGAGGTTTGAAGGTGCAGCCCGATGTCTCAGTCGCAGGGATGCATCTTAATTCAGTTTGTTATGTTTGCATCTTTTTGTTTGTTTGGGCATGGACATGGTTGTGGTGGCAACTTAACCTGTTTACAGGTAAAACTTTGCACCTTTTAAATCGCAAAGTTGCACATGTAAGAATACTCTTATCGCGTGGCCGGGATCGCGTGACATTTGTAAATTCACAAAGTTCAATTTATGTTTCTGAGTGTATTTGAGTGTATTTCAGTCAAAGACTTAAAATGACATGTATGCAAAATAAACGCTAAATAATTATGAGATAAAAAACGGTGTGTGCAATGTTTTCTTATTGCTTAACGTCACCCCGTCTCTTTCTCTCGCTCCCCGTCTTGGTCTCTCTCCCGCTCCCTCTCTCTTCATCTCTCTCTCCCATCTTAATTTCTCAATTTTATTTCAAGATGAACACAATCACTTTAATCAATGAGTCGGCGTATTCCTTTTTATAATCCTGACTGAATGTTTACAAAATGTAAAAATAAAAATCCAGGAACTGTTTGATTAGTTGAATAAATACATGTTCAACCCATTATCTATTTAACACTATTTTAATTCCTTTTATTCGATGATTCCAAATCCACTCCTGCGCATATACACATCAAACCTTCTTCTCCCTTTTTGTCCTGTTTTTATAATCACCAATAATGAGTACTATAGTACATGTCCCGAATGGCGCTTTGGTTGTTTTCAAAATATCAATCTGTTTGGTTTTTAACGGCGCTCTCATAAAAAAAGAATATATCATAAAAATTATCCCTGGCCATAACAATATCTGGTAAAAAAAATTTAATGGTAGATGGGTGCATGGTGTTGAAGATTCAACCAAACTCAATCGAAGGGGAAAACGAATTCATAAACAGAGCGGATGTTAATTTTTCCCATGTGATAAAGAGATCAGTGGGATCCACCTAATCATTTTAGGCCCCCAATGCACAAACTAAAGGGTCACGAATGGAAGGGGGCTGCATGGGGGCTACATCCAGCATTTTTTCTTCAATAAATGCGTACATCTCAATCCCTGCCCTATAACTCTCAAAACAGTACCAAGGCCCATACACTAGCTCCCCGGGATCCGCCGCGATCCGCCCCTCCCCCCTCCATTGAACTAGAAATACGTATTTCTAGTTCAGTGCCCCCTAGCCCTCTGAATGAATTCCCCTAATCGTAAACGAACGTAGATGGCATACTTCCTGAAACGCTGTGTTTTGCAATTTGTTGTGCAACTACAAAGAATAGTTCGGGACTGTACTCGAAAAGTAGAAAGATTTTCAGAATAAGGTCATTTTCATCAATTAATAGACATCAAGATGGGGGTGCCCAAGTTCTATCGATGGCAGAGTGAACGTTATCCATGTCTAAGTGAAGTGGTTAAAGAGAACCAGGTAAAGTACTAATGCTTTTTTGTCGTGTTTGACAGTCGACTTAGAAACCTTTTATTATCTGCGCGTGCAATTTCTTATTTAGACAAGTGAATGGGTAGTATCACGTTTCCATGATAGTTGCGTTTGAATAGCACATGAGCTTAATCACCATGTACTTCTAAAGCAAATTATTTAAGTTGTGTGACGCTAATAATGTATGATTATGACCAAAATAATTAATATGTTTGGGATTTCTGTATGTTTTCAATGATTTAGAGTGATAATAAATATGCAATTAAGAGAGTCTTTTATTAATCATCTCAGTTTCTCACACAAATTTTGCCATGTTTGCTTAACACGTAGAACTTTCCCCATAGGCACACAGTAGACGGATTCCCTGCACGCTGATTGGCTGATCGCGCGACCCTCTTCCCTTCCTCGCCCAGCGCTGTGTGTGAGAATCTTTACACCGCGCGATCGGCTGACTCACGGAGCACTACACTCTGTCGGGTAAAGATGCCAGCGTGTAGATTTCGGGCACATGTTCGGATGATATCGGCACTTCGGCAGGCAGGGTCCGAAGTCTAAGCAAAACATGTGGTTTTCATCGGGTTACGCAAGGCCGAAGGCCGCTTGCATAAATTGTATTTGCATAGAGTACAGTGCACAGCGTATATATAATGTACATGTATACTTGTCTGTACTGAATTCTGCGTTGCCTCCGCGATAAATGAATTTCCTGATAGACTGCCTTTTGATTAGATGCTCGGCGCAGACTTCATGCATGTATATTAATGTCCTACAAATTAACTTTGTTTTTTAATAGAATCATTTGATGTTCAAAAAGGGTGTAATTGTAGGATGTTTGAACTATAAAAGGCAGTACATTCTATAAGAGCATATATTTTGTATTTTTTGTGTGCTCACGAGAATTCATGTGACACTTTGTCTGGAGTGTGGGAGTGCTTCTAGACTAGCATGAGTCTACCCTGTGTATGTCTGGACAGGTTGTGTGTCCGGACGATCACTTTTAGAAAGTCATATAGAAAAATTTACAAGCGAAGTTTCTTCAATTTTTAGTACAAGATATTAGGAAATATTATAGAGAACAAGATGAGTACAACCATTGAATTCATACTTACAGTGTAATGCAAAGACGAAAAAGAAGCCTTAAAAAATAGTGTCCGGACGCCCAACCCCCCCCCCCCCCACAACTACGAGAGTGAGAACGAATGTGACCTGATTGTGTGTTATAATTTTCATATTTTATTTGACTTAATTGTTGGTTTATAATTCAATCATTTTTCACTAACTATTTGACAATTTTCTTTTTGCTGGACAATGTCATGAGTATTCAATATATTTGTATTATGCACTTTTACTTGAGCTAGGCTGTCATCATTTTTCAGACAGGAATCTTAGCAATCAATTTTAACAGAAAATATTTTTTATCTAAAATGTATTTTACAGGAGATATCAAAGTGATTGTTTTCAGGAAGGTGGTTTAATCAACGATCTAAATGATTATTCAAAATTCACTATAGTCATATAAAATATATTTCTGTATTAAAAACTTATTTTCATTGTCAATATATTGAGATTGATGAAACACATGTAAACATTGACTGAAAGGTTTTCAACATTATTACAGCTAGTATTATTGTTCTACTGAACAATTCTATAAAAATATTGAGCTTTTAACTTTTTGTTTATTTCGTTCATGTTCATGAAAATATTCTACTTTTGTATTTTATTGGAAAATGAAATACTCTCGATCTCTCCCAATACCCTCAGTCCTAAATTTACAATAATTGGTTATCATTAATACCAATATTGTCAGTCAGACTGCAGGTCCCAAGAAAGTGGCTTCTTTCATCCAAGTGATATTCATGACTTGAGATGTTTTGCATATTTAATGAGCTTGATGCGGACCAAAACACCTCTTTTCATTCGGTCATTGCTGCTCTAATTGTGCATCGAATTTCATGAATTTGGTACCATTGTAAAGAAGAAGAATAATTCTTTCAGGTCATGTGTTTGGATTTATTCAAAGATTTTGTAATATAGGTTAAAATTTTGATCTAAAATATGCTACAAAATAAATATTTTCACCTGACAAAAGCTGCTATTTTCACACTTTATTTTTGTTTGAGCCCAAATGATTTTTATATCATGATAAAGCTGAATATGTATGCTTTGAAATGATATAGGTTTCAAAATAAGAATTGGTTTAATCGGGTCAAGATCACACTTTTCATTTGCCAAGTACATAAAGCAGTTTGAAAACAAGAATACTGCACTCTGATTGGTCAAAGAGACCACACAATGGCAAATTCCAACGGTCCCAGTGCCTGGGTTAGTGGGAAGGTCACACTTCCCATGTGGTAATCTCCTCAAATACCCCGCGCCTGTAGTTCTGTGAACCTTATCCAGCCAATCAGAACTCTGGATTTCATGCAAGTACAAAATTTCAGAAATCTCGTCTTGTACCTTGGTGGGAAAAGTGTGATCTTGACCCGATTAAAAGGTGCCGCATATCAAGAGTGGCATTGTGAGAAAGTACAGAAATTCAGCTTTATGGTGATAGAGATATCACTGAGGCTCAAAATAAAAAGTTTTGCACAATTTGCAAAAGAAAACAGGGGAAGAAAATTCAGTTTTGAGGCACATTTTCGGGCCAGAAATGTACTTATTTAACAAAATATTGTATACAAAATAAATGACCAATATGAAAGAGTAACTTTTACTCTATCTGATGGTGCAATAATATTTCATTTAACTTGAGGTTAAAACAGGTAAATTCTTAGAGAAAGAAAATCTCACGAATCACGAGATTTTGCAAGGAGGAGGATTCAGTCACGAGATGATTTGGATGAATCTGGCCTTTTTGCTCATTAGCATAGGGACCTGCGGTCTGACTGTTGTATAGGGTCTCAACGTGATGTCATTGTTTTGGTGTTTTTTTCCTCACTTCGATGTGCTGAAAAAATAGAAATTCCAAAAAAGGGTAGACTCCGATCTCCCTGCTCTAATCATGGACTAATAATCTGAATGCTGATGGTAATGTAATTTTCTTACACATTTTGAAACACGTTGCATAATATGGAATGTATATATTAGTTGGAATTGAACAATTCATCGAATGATATGGATTTCAAGTTAATTGATTTGTCTAAACGTTAAAGCTGAGCATGATCGGTTAAGGGTTAGCATTGAGGTGAAATTTTTTTTTATAGATATTTCTATCAAAATTGCTTTTAAAGTAATCTTTGATATCTCAGGTTTCAAAGAACTCAGTTTCATGAAGATTGATAAATCCGAAAGTACTGGAATAGTCCATTTTATTCGTGGGGGTGCTATTACCTCTCATCACGGACGGACATTTTTACTTAAATTAAATTCTCTCTAGTTTTATTGTTTTTAAAGTTATTCTAATTTGGTTTGGATGTTCTTGCACTCTGAACATTAATCTATTATCAAACATAAATTAGTAGAAAAAAAATATTGGGAAGTACTTTTTTTTGGTAGGTGTGAACATTTCCATTTTGAAATTTCCGTCCGTGATGAAAAAAAATATAAAAAGTTTTTTTATTTTTTATCAGAATAGAAATAAAAAATAAAAAGGTGTAGAGATATCTCACTAAACACTGTACATCATTTTATTTGAACATAGCTGAAATCCATACATTTTATCCATATCATAATCTCAATCAAAAATGATCACGGACGGACATTAATTTCATCACGGACGGACAATGTAAATTCACTCAAATTCAATTCACTCTAGTTTTATTGTTTTCAAAGTAATTCCAATTTGGTTTGGATTTTCTTGTACTCTGAACATTAATCTATCATCAAACATAAATTAGTAGAAAAATATGGGAGGTAAATTTTTCTGGTAGATGTTAACATTTATTTCCATTTTGAAATTTCCGTCCATGATGAAATTAATGTCCGTCCGTGATAATTTTTATTGAGTTTATGATATGGATAATATGTATGGATTCAGCTTTTTATTGTTTATCAGAATAGAAACAAAAATAAAAGTGTGTAGAAGCATCTCACTAGACACTGTACATCATTTCATAATTTATATAGCTAAAATCCATACATTTTATCCATATTATAAATCAATCAAAATAATCGCAGACGGACATTAAATTCATCACGGACAGACAATGAGCAAATACTGAGCAGATTATGAATTTAATTTTAGTTCCAATTTGCAGTGAAAAATGGTACTGAGAATTATTCAGAACTCAAAAGGATGGAAACCTACAACTCTTTACAATTTTTGTGAAATCCTTCTTTGGCTGTTATTGGGGCTTAATTGTTGTAAGGAAATTTTTTTTTAACATAATTGGAATGCAGATAGAGTTGGAAGCTACATGTATGCCAAAAAGCAGGAAATGAAATAGAGCAAGAATAAGTCAAAAGCTACATATTTCATCAATTGAAGCTTGCAGAAAGTGATGGAAAAGAAGAAAGTAGAATGCATATTCTGATAAGCAGAAAAAAAAAATCATTTTTTCCATGTACAAACCTATGGATTCACAATGCTTCGAATACCCTTTTCATAAACCCATCCTCCAATTAGCCGCCTAAGAGTAATGCGGATAATTCAATAAAAATTGGGTTCACAAACTCCAAAAATTATCCGCATTATTTTTACGAGGCCCGTCCTGAAAAAGGCGGATTATCGTCATGGCAACCACACACACCCCCTCCGATGCGGCTGTGTAGGAAAAGGGTGACCTTGTGACCGCACCATGGCAATTATCCGCATTTCTTTGGAATGCGTTCATAAAGTCAAAATCTTGTCCCGATGCCGCTATTATGCAGATAATAGCAGCATCAAAATAATGCGGATAACTCTGGTCCTCCTACGATTTTACGACCAAATTATGCTGCTATTAGCCGCATAATTGTGTTTATGAAAGGGGTATAACAGAACATGGCATCATGTCCTTGAGGCTTGTGAAAAGTACAAGAATTCCTTTTTTTAAAGTCCTTTTTGGAGCTAATTTTGAGCAAATTGCTGATCTGGTAATCTGAAAATGCATACAATTCATATAAAGCTTGCACTGCAGTGTTTAGAAGTTTAATTGGTATTTGATTTCAATTTTGGATTCGGTCAGGGCCTAAATACGTGAGGACTGTTGATGTGAAGGGGTGTCTCCACTTTAATATGGACAAAAGATGAATTTGAAGAGAGCCTGGACAAGTGTTGTGGTCGTACTTGATCCACCAAACAAGCATAATGATCAGCAACCTGTGAATCTTATGGATTTACTTAATGGACATAAAAAAATATGTGCTCTTCGAAAATGAATGCCTAAAAAAAATGTATGAACATGTATCATCATTATATATCATAAAAAGTATCAACATGATCATTGATCCACTGGATGTTGATTTGGTACCAACTATTCTCTAAATTGAAAAGAAGACAATGTGCATTAGGATATTTGATTTTGAAAAGAACTGTGTTTAAAAGCAATCATATGCCTTATTTTGTGTGTCTAGCATAGAAACCATGTTGCTACAACTTAAATCAAGTTGTAGCAACTTGATTGTGAAACTAATATTGTTTAATCATATATAAAAATGTACAAATCATCAATACAATAGCATTTGTTCCCCCAAACAAGTAATAAGAACTTCTTACAAGGTACTTCCAATGTATTTTAATTGTGTCCGTCCGTGATGTCCGTCCGAGATGTCCGTCTGAGATGGAAAATATTTGCAATTCTCTCAGAAGTTTGATATTGGTTAAGAATTCAATATGCTGAACATAGAAGCTAACATACCTGAGTATAAGTTGCATTAACAATTATTGGTCAAAGTTAAGCTATTTAGATAGAAATAATAAAAATGTTCAAAAATTCTGAAAACCACATTTCTATCATGTCCGTCCGTGATATGGCACATTTAGTGGCTACCTATGTTTGTAGGTAACCATGGCAACAAACTTTTTTAATCATTCAGCATACTTTGTCCTACCCTTCACTATAAAACACAAAGGAACCATGTTCATCTTATTCCTAATTTGTTACAAGCCTTCAAAGTTTTCAAAATCTATCAAATGTCCGTCCGTGATGAACCGATCATGCTCAGCTTGTATTTCGTCTGTTCATCCCTATAGATCTACACAAGTTGATATTTTTATTTGAATATCGTTGGGAATTTCGATGAATTATTTTTCAATTTCAATTGTCATTTTATATTTGAATAACGCTTCAAATATATAGTTATCTTTACAACGGCATCGGCCTAATTTGTAAGAGTACCTATTTATGAAATGAAAGTTTAAATGTGAACGAGAACACTCGGCCCTAAAGCCGATGGCACGTGATCGAATTAGTATTGCTTGAAAATGATGTTTCCCGAATTCCCGTCATAGGGTGAAATTCTCTTCTGTAACTTTAAAACTGAACTTCTATTGAAATTTACTGAATCACTCACCTCTCCACACCCATGGTATAAGAAAACATTTCCCAAATCGCCAAAATTAAGATGTGAAGATTTATCAACCATCATCGTGATCAGCAGTGACAACATTCGCCTCGAACACCCCCCCCCCCCCAACACACACACATGATCTCAACATCAGTCAGACCGCAGGTCCCTATGCTAATGAGCAAAAAGGCCAGATTCATCCAAATCATCTCGTGACTGAATCCTCCTCCTTGCAAAATCTCGTGATTCGTGAGATTTTCTTTCTCTAAGAATTTACCTGTTTTAACCTCAAGTTAAATGAAATATTATTGCACCATCAGATAGAGTAAAAGTTACTCTTTCATATTGGTCATTTATTTTGTATACAATATTTTGTTAAATAAGTACATTTCTGGCCCGAAAATGTGCCTCAAAACTGAATTTTCTTCCCCTGTTTTCTTTTGCAAATTGTGCAAAACTTTTTATTTTGAGCCTCAGTGATATCTCTATCACCATAAAGCTGAATTTCTGTACTTTCTCACAATGCCACTCTTGATATGCGGCACCTTTTAATCGGGTCAAGATCACACTTTTCCCACCAAGGTACAAGACGAGATTTCTGAAATTTTGTACTTGCATGAAATCCAGAGTTCTGATTGGCTGGATAAGGTTCACAGAACTACAGGCGCGGGGTATTTGAGGAGATTACCACATGGGAAGTGTGACCTTCCCACTAACCCAGGCACTGGGACCGTTGGAATTTGCCATTGTGTGGTCTCTTTGACCAATCAGAGTGCAGTATTCTTGTTTTCAAACTGCTTTATGTACTTGGCAAATGAAAAGTGTGATCTTGACCCGATTAAACCAATTCTTATTTTGAAACCTATATCATTTCAAAGCATACATATTCAGCTTTATCATGATATAAAAATCATTTGGGCTCAAACAAAAATAAAGTGTGAAAATAGCAGCTTTTGTCAGGTGAAAATATTTATTTTGTAGCATATTTTAGATCAAAATTTTAACCTATATTACAAAATCTTTGAATAAATCCAAACACATGACCTGAAAGAATTATTCTTCTTCTTTACAATGGTACCAAATTCATGAAATTCGATGCACAATTAGAGCAGCAATGACCGAATGAAAAGAGGTGTTTTGGTCCGCATCAAGCTCATTAAATATGCAAAACATCTCAAGTCATGAATATCACTTGGATGAAAGAAGCCACTTTCTTGGGACCTGCAGTCTGACTGACATCCCCTCTTCATTTCTGGACCCCTTCCTCTTTCGCTCGATCGCTCTTTGCGACCCTAGCTCCTACCCCCCCCCCCCTTCTCTCTCTCGTACACTACACGCTGATGTAGAGTAGCAACAGTAGCTCCATAAGTGTGGTATGCAAAAAGAATTAGGCCTGTCAAACTACTTACAAGACATTTATAATCGTATATTTTAAAAATTATGTATGCATTATTAAAACATTCGTGATCATGGGTGAACAAAGAACAATAAAAATCACCGGTGGATCGGGGGGGGCACAGCCGGCCCGTGCGCACCCCCCCCCCCCACCATTCAGAGGCACAAGTAAAATTTGTAATGTAAAAATAGTGGTAAACAGAAGCGTGCGCCCCCCCCCCCCCCCCTCCGATAGTGAAGACCAAAATCCCCTTAATTATTTTTGGTTGAAACCCTTTTCTATTTTTTTTGTTTTGCTTGTCAATTTTTTCCTCGGGGAAAACGTGCCCTCCCCCCTTTTAAAAATCCTGGATCCGCTCCTGATACGAATGTAAATACTTTTAATTCATATTAAAAAGAAAATAATTGGATACGAATCATAAACTTTAACAGGAAGCTATTAATTATGAAAGTTATATTTTATCCGAAATTGAAAAACATTTAATGTATTACAGAGAAGTTTGGGACCCCGTCTAATGAATGCAGATGTCCATTAATTATTTGAAGGCCTGCAAACAATTCATCTTGGGATTTCACGGACCGAGGGGCTATGGTCCTTACACCTCGGTCACATTTGCTCTACGGCGGCCGTACGGCGAGTCGAAACAGTCGTTTTAATATTGTTTTTGTACCAGCTACATTATACATGTAAGATTTAATTTGTACATGTAAGATTATGTACAATATAAAAATGAATAAAAATACTGTTTTCGACTAGCCGTGCGGCAAATGTGACCGAGGTACGAGTCTGTCATCGACATGAAAAACAATGGTTGACAGAACCAAACACGCATTCAGAAAATTAAATCACAATTTCAAAAGATGTAGAAAGTATGGGGTAAATTTATTGATCAATTTGAGAATAAATCTGGCTTTAAGTAATTTCGTTGGACTTAATATCAATCCTTTCCAGTTTTCTATTAAAATATGTTCTATAAAATTTGACGTCCTTAGTAGTCACATTTGCTCTACGGCGGTCGTACAGCGAGTCGAAAACAGCCGTTTTATTCATTTCTTTCAAACTATGTATACAACACTGGTACAAAATAATGTTAAACTGCCGTTTTCGACTTGCCGTACGGCCGCCGTATAGGGGAAATGTGACTGGTGTAATAAACTGACATTAAAATAGTAAAGTTGATGCAGTTGCAAATTGTTAAAATCTTTATTAAAAGAAATCATGATATAGGGTTTGCTTACACTTTACAGTTTGGCTTTGATTTATCTTGATGATTTTCATTATTCTTTTCATGATAATTTTTAGTTAAAACAGCGTTTTACTATATTCCGTGAAAGTGAATGTCCTTCCAGAATTCCATGTTTTTAATAATTCATACTGAACTGGAAACTCTTATTAAAGGCAAATTTAATGCATAAGAATTTATTGAGCATATGATAATAATTCAAACAATGCTGTTTACTACATGAATCCCATAGTAGTTTAAACAGTTTAATAAAGTGTTTAAAATCTGAAACAATCATGCTTTATTTATTGATAATTAAATATTAGAGTTTATAAAACTTTGTTGTTTATAAAGTTGTTAAACACTTAAAATGTTTAAACAACTACTATGCAATTCACATATTAAACAACGTTGTTTGAATTATATTTTGACAATGAAACAACATGATACATAAATTAATTACAAATAAATCACAAGAATATTATGACCATACATATAAATAGCATTTTACAGTGCATCATTGTTAACAGAAACTGTTTTTCGACCCTTCTCAGCATCATATTCATAACTTTTTTAAATTATTCACTTATTCAATTTTAAGTAAAAATAAAGTTGAAAGATTATCTCATAAGACAATAAAATTGTTTTTATATCGTCTTGATTTAGTGATCCCCAATCCTTCACCTTCTTGAGCAGTTGTAAAATGCGATATGAACTTGTAGCTCTCGACCTTTGCTCCGTTTGGGTCTTGTGAACAACAGTCTTTCAAGCAGTGTCAGTCAGTCATCTTCGGATTATATGCTGTAAATTATACAATGAAAATAGACCATAGTTTTAACTTTTGAGTTTGATTTATTGCTAATGTCATAATTGGTCATTCAAAGATTTAAAAAGAAAATAGATAAGAAAAAGAACAGGGCAGGAAAATATTTATGATTTTTGCAAAACAAATGCTGAAGGAAACAAAATCAAAATCAATCTCCATCCATATCAATTTGGTACACTTCTGCACTTCAGTGATTATAATTTGCATTATTTTTCAATTCAATTTCCTGTATTTTAGGGTCTAATTATTGATATCATCATGTCTCAAAAATTCCATTGACGATTGACTGTCCCTGGCCTTACCGAAAAAAATAAAAACAGTGTCCAGTTTTAGAAGTTAAATCAGTATCGCGAAAGTTCCAACAAATAAAATGCCCAAACTTATATTCCTAAAATACTACGAGTATGATATTCGCCATTCCATTAATACAAGCAGAGCTTCAATTTCAGAGCCATACACAACAACAGGTGCAGCTGCCATTCATTACATACACGACCCAAGGCCGCATGGCCGAGCTCACACACATTCCACAGCCATTCACGAACCATGCACGAACAACCGAGCGAAGCCCGATCACAACACAACGTACGCCATGCTTTATATACACCATTGCGGACTAAGCACAAACACCACCGCAAAACAGTTCACAAAATAAACCTCGGTGTAGACGGTTTTCCGTATGTCGCTCTGTACCAATACATGTCGCTCACATACACTTTGCACACATTGACACACAGTAAACAACGAACACAGTCGTGCGATTTTCACTTCTCGACGGTAAATATCTTCAAAAATATGACTTACCAAATGACGAGAAGTCCGCAAAATATCATCAGATTTTCCGAGGTAATGTAGCTACACCGTATGAAGAAAATGAGATTTTCAACTCGAAATCTTGAAGGAAATACGTCGTGTTTAGTATGAGGTTGATCGGTGGTTCGCAGAGAAAATTCTCGCACTACATAGGTTTTGTATTATGGGAAAATATGCAAATGAGAGCCAAAACACCCAATGAGATCACAGCTCAAGATTTGTGAATGAAACATGACGTCACGCACTACGCTGGCGATCGAACGAGCGTACTGCGCATGCGCGGGTTTCCTGTACAATTCTTCTTTGTGCTTAATCAGAATAAAAAAGGAAAATTTTTGTGAATCATGACATGCATGTCATTACAATTGACATGACACGAGTCATGAATGATCATCATTTTGACAAAATTATTTTTGATTTCCAATTCAAGACTAACATTTAGAATTTAGGAATAAGAACTGCACATGCATGACTCATGATCGAGCTATGACAATGACATGTCTTAATCACTAACTTTTTATCAGAAATTGTCTTGTAATTTGTATGTGTTTATTAAATTGGTTCAGAACAAAGTCCTCATGTCCGCGTGGTGAACGATGAGGATCACCATGCTCGAATAATCGGGGGGGGGGGGGGGTATTTATTTTTCATTTTTGCTTTATTGATGCAGTGCTTCAGAATACTTTGAACCTTGAATAGTAATCCCTTTTAGCAGCTTCAAAATCAAAGCTAATAGACAGAAATAATTGTCATTTGGGGGGGGGGGATTTATTAACAATTTCTGACATACGACTCGATCATGCCTTGTATTAATAGAGTCATAGTTTAGCCTCAATAGCAGAAAATTATTTACAAAATTGCTTACTCAGTTTGTTCAGTGGTGTTTATGAGATTCGACTGTTGAGAATATGAGCTGTAGATGGCGCTAATCAAATTCACAATCTTGATTCAGCCCATCGACAATTTTTAAACTTTGTCCAAATTCATCATCTTTTGTTATTTGATAAAATAAGGAAGCAAATAAAATTGATACCTTAAAAAAAGTCATCAATGATAGAACTTCTTGGGAACTTTTTTTTTTCAGAAACCAATGAAAGAGAAATATATCAAAAATCCTACTGGCCTTGAACGCAACCAGCATCTAGCAGTACTTGCTTAATGTACACACTTCTTTAATCAAAGACTCAACAATAAAAACATGGGACACTGAAATGATTTTGTGGAAAAGCTTTACATCAATTTGCACACGTAAGATAGATCAAACTTGTGTCTAGTCTTTCCCTAGTGTCTTTGATATCGTGCTCCCTCTTTTGGCGAAAATGGCTGTCCCCAAAATGCAGCAGTACCCGCTTCAACATAAAGAAAAAATGTTTATTTTTTCCTCAAAGACTAAGAGGTGGACAAAAGGGCTTCATATCATGATGTTAGTTTCATAGAATCCTTAGAATCCATCCAACAAGTGATTATTATAATTTACCTGTATCTCATGTTGAACTTGCGTATGTATATGTTGTGCCTGTGGCTGTGAGTTTCATATGCATGGCGCATGCAATGAACCCACGGCTGCAACATACGTGTACCATATATTATCTTTCAATAGCCATGAGATGCAATCTAGAATAATGACTACATACATGTAGTTGCAAAACAATAATCACTTTTTTTTTGGGGGGGGGAGAACCTGGTTACTTGGGATCGTGCCTGTAATCCAAGCTACCTTGGGAAAGATATAAAGTGATGCAGAGGTTTTGATAGGTTATAGCACTGGGGCCCGTCTAACAAAGAGTTGCGATTGATCCGATCAATCGCAACTAAGGAAAGCCAGCAAAGTCAACATATAAAATGCATGTTTGTTAAAAAAATTCTAGATATGAATGTGTATCCATAAATTTATTGATTTCTTGTGTTCTCCTTTGTTTGCAAAGGACATTTTGCAAATTTCGTGTAGAAAAAATTATGACACTGATGGATTTCCATAGAGTTACGATTGATTGGATCAATCATAACTCTTTGTAAGACGGGGCCCTGGTCTTGTCCTTTGGATGGCGATGTTAAAGGTCTGTCCCAGGCGTAAATAATCATATAAGCTTGATGTACGACCTGTAAAACCCAATTGCTTACACGCACATTACCTCTTCTTTTTATTTCATTCCAGATTCCTGAATTTGACAATCTGTACTTGGATATGAATGGCATTATTCACACATGTACCCATCCTAATGATGACGATGTACACTTCCGCATGACGGAAGAGGCCATGTTCAAGTCCATCTTTCATTACATAGAGGTTTGTGAAGTAGCTTATGAATGTTATTTCATATACATTAGAAAGTCAAAAGGGGCCTAAGCTTTCGATCCTAGCAGAATCTTCGTCGGAGGCAAAATGACAAACATATAAAGTGGAACAACCATAATATAGACTACAGACAAGCTATAGCAACACTAGAAACAAGGAGACAAAAGGGGCATTAGTGAGTAGAGAAGACCAATCAGTTTGGTGAAGGGGATGAAAGAAAAGGAGTAGGCAGACACAAAGGGAAGTAAGTGTAAGTAAGGCCAGTAAAAGACCTCAAGCAAAGTTACTTCATTTTTACTGGTGTTTTGATGCAATGCTAAAGATTTTCAAAATACGTATGGAGATGAAAAATGATATTATACCCACACTTTGTCCAAATTATGTTTCTTTTTCATGATCAGTATCTTTCGTTCAGTGCTAGACAAATATATTTTCATTCACTATAAAAGTCCTTGTAGTGGCAACACAATTGGAAACATCGTAAAATAGCCTTAAGAACGGACATACTGAGGGTTTTCGACTTGCACTCATCAGAGTAAACTTGCGTGAATGATGAGAACGCTAGAGCGAAAACAATTTATAATAGAACCGAAAGAGACAATGGACCGTAAAATAAAAGCCGTAAATTGAAGCAAAGCAACTAAAATAACGCAAGGGTTCTTACAAACTCTGTTTAGCGTCCATTGTCTCGCTCGGTTCTATTATTGTTTTCGCTCTAGCATTCTAGTCATTCATGTGATTTTACTCCGATAAGTGCATGTCAAAAACTTCAGTATGTTCATTTTTAAGGCTATTTTGCAGTACCAAACACAAAGGGGGGGGGGGAGCAAAGTGAGAGAGGCAGGCCCGGGGTAAATTTCTAACCTTAGTTATATTTCATTGTAAATTTTGTCATTGAGTGATTCAATCTTTGCCGAGAGACCTTGGTAGTGTTCACGATAAAACAACCAATGAACTCTTCACTGTCTTGACAGTTACCATGGTAACAGTCAGAAACCAGTGCTTCTCAGCCAATCAAAACAAAGGAAAATTTGTCCGATCTGCCAACATGTCAGATGAACATTGTTGATGAACGCTCCTTGTTCTTCTTATTGAAGGTTTTATTTTGGACTTGCTCTAAGCTTGGGTGACATGGAAGTGTGGGAGGGGCTGTAATGTAAACACTTTGAACACTTTATATTCCAGGTTCTGTTCCGCATCATCAAACCGCGCAAGGTGTTCTTCATGGCCGTGGATGGTGTCGCACCCAGAGCTAAGATGAACCAACAGAGAGGGAGAAGATTCAGGTCAGTAATGGCAATATCAATTGATGTGGCTGGTCTTGTATTATTGAAGAAAAGTTCAATGCACTTCAAGTTCATTTAATTGTCAACAGTGTGGAAATTCTTCTTTTGCTCACATTTTCTCTACACAGACTTAATAAATTCCATGCAAAGTATAGTATGTAATCATGCATACAAAATTGTGACAAAGTTCTTCTACAGAATAATGTTAGCAATAATTAGAAATGGTAACTGTTGTAGAGGATTGCCTGGAAATATAAAAGAAACTTCAAAATTTAAGTGGTCAGGTTTTTGTGTTTATGGAGAGAAACGGGAACAAAGATAATGTTAGATAATGTTTAATGCATTAGTGAAGGAAGTCGTTTATCTGAATCAGTAAAAACGTTACGGGATACGAGTTGGGGATTTTTCATTGATCATTATTGCTTTTATTTTCCTACTACTTGTAGCTCTTTTGTTTCAACAGCATTATTTAGAGTTTGTATTTAACCAGCGACCTTAATCTGTATGTTTGACACCAAAGAAAATGAAGGGAAGGGAATTTGTTGAGGTTGGAGGGAGATTGGGTATGAGAATGTGCATGAGGAAAAAAATTGATTCAAATCGGGTTGAACTCTATATGTTGGAAAGAACCGGTAAATTGCCAATTCGTCCACTGCAAACTCGTCCACTCACCACATGGTCTACCTTCATTTAGTCTAATGCCACTCCGTCCATCAACATTTCGTCTAACAACCATTTGGTCCAATCGTCACTTCTTCTAATCACCAGTTCGTCTATTACCATTTCGTCTAGTAACCAGTGGGTCTAATACACATTTTATTTCCAACCATTTTGCATAATTAACAATTAAGTTTGATTAGACCAATTGCTATATGGACTAAATGGCTATTGAACCAAGTGGTTATTAGACGGACTGGCATTAGACTACATGAAAGTAAACCATGCGGTGAGTCGACGAACTGATGGTAGACCAAATAATAGTAGACAATTGGACGAATTGGCATTAGACGAATTGGAAATAAACTAAAAGAACCTACAGTGTACATGAATTAACAGGTATATCTGGATAGAATGTTCAAGGGTCAGTAAAAGCTATTGGTCTTTATGAACAGGTTCTGGTTATACATGTTTTTATAGGAAATACATATAGTATTCAAAGGGACCCTATACTTGTGATCTTGAAGAGACAGGTGGTCACTATTCATTGTTCTAAATCATTGATTTGTTTGCTTATTATTGATATACTACAGGTCTGCTCACGAGGCTGAGGAGAGAGAGAAGGAGGCTGTGAGGAAGGGCGAGAAGCTTCCAGAAGAGAAGCGATTTGATTCCAATTGCATCACACCGGGCACTGATTTCATGGTCAGACTTCAACAACAACTAAAGTACTTCGTCAACATGAAGATCACCCAGGATTCAAAGTGGCAAGGGATACGCATCTTTCTCTCGGGGCATGAGGTATGAACGCTTGTATTACATACAGTTGAGGCCAGAAGTTTACATTCACCCAGGAAAGTCAAAGAAAAGTCGACACTTGCCAAACATCATAAAATTTACTGTATCTTATAAAATACTTGTGCTATCATGACGAATTTGATATCAAACAAATGAGTATGTCATGCCCCTTCGTCACCAGGAGCTGAAAAATATTTAGGTGTCATTTTTTTCCAAAAAAATCTTCATATTTTAGACAAATTAAAAATAAAAAGTTGTGCTAGTTACTTCTTAACATAACCATTTCAGATTACACCTTTTTGTTCAGTTGTGATATATGAAAATGTAATTTAAATCGTAGATTTGACATTTATATATTTCTATGAAACGATGTTTGAAAATATGATAACAAAAAATAGAATACATTTAGCACGAATATTACTTTTTTTCTTCAAAGAAAATTCCACCTGAAATATAACTTTAATCCCAACAGCATCCCAATCATGTGAAAGAGCTTAATACTCTCTTTCAATTGATAACAAATTCATCATGGTAGTATTCATATTTCTGAAGATATAGTACATTTTACGATGTTTGCCAAGCGAACAAATTTCACTAAATTCAATGGGTGTATGTAAACTGTTGGCCATAACTGTATATACATGTACAGTGGTGCTCAAAAGTTAGTGAACCCCACCAGACAATGAACATATTTAAAGTGTTCAAGTTCTACCATGTTTTGTATTAAATTTTAAAGTCAGGTGATTAAATGCTACGTTCACTGAAGTTTGTTTCTCTGGGCTCGCCGCACATTGTTTTCGCTGTTGTCTACATTCAACACTCGGTATTAAGGAGTGCATTTTGTGGTGGGGTTCACTAACTTTTATGCACAATTCTTGTACTGGGTGCAATCCTCATAAGAATTTGAACAGAATGCAACAAATTGAATTCAATAATTGTAAATTATTTGCTAAAAGATTCAGGTATAATATGAGAATGTTAATTGGTACTAAGGAAAATAAGCACGGTAGTCTGTTGTTGGTAGACAGGTTTTTTGCAAGTGCACTTAGCCACATAGGGTATGCTTATCTGTGTTTGCCATTTTGGCCTCTTTTTTTTACAGCATAGATGCCATTGTTTATTGATGTTTGGTTTGCCTAAAATATGTCAGAACTTGTTGCACCTCGATCTGTGGTAAGACAGTTACAATTAACCTTGATTTTTATAAATTTGGTTTACCTAAAATATGTCAGAACTTGTTACACCCTAATCTGTGGTAAGACAGTTACAATTAATCTTGATTACTTATAAATTTGTTGGTTACCTAAAATATGACAGATTTGATCAAACCTAGATCTGTGATAAGTGATAAGACAATAACAATTAACCTTGATTTTACAATCAGCAATAAGACAGTAACAATGAATCTTGATTTTAGAGACTTAGTTCATTGCTAAAGGCCTGGTTCCACTGGCCGACGGACATAAAACGTATTCATAACGGATACAGTGGACAAGCAAAATTTTGGAGTGCCTCCATCCATTTTTAACTGCTCCAGACAAAGGACAAAATATGGGCTAACAATGAAATCACAGTGGATGGATATAGAGCGTATGATACACGTATGCAAAGAGTACACAACAGAACCATTTTCCAACGGATGGCAAGATTCTTTTACGTTTTACATCCTCTCTGCATCCTTATTAAAGTGCAGTGGGACCAAGCCTTTACTTGACTTGTGATTTGAATTTAGCTTTTAAATACCTGAAGTTGTACCCTTTATATTTACTTCAATATTTTGTTTGTAGACCCCTGGGGAAGGCGAACACAAGATCATGGATTTCATCCGTACCGAAAAGGCCAGGAAAGGTTACAGCCCCAACACCAGGCATTGCTTGTATGGACTGGATGCAGATCTGGTGAGTTTACCAAGACACTATGCTTTTAAATGAGGTACGGTACTCCATCCGAGAATTAATATGAGATGAATAAAGAGTATAAAATGATAACTAGCAATAGACAGATGACTTTGATGAAAGAAATCCTGCATGTATAACACCCTTTTTTCATAGTGTCATAGTTTTCCAAGCCATGGCGATGATGGCGTGTTTTCCTTCAGCAAGAAATTTGCCCACATAGTGCTGCACTCAACCCAGGTGAGGTAAATAGGTACCAGCAGGAAGTAATTCCCCAAAAAGCTGTGCGTACCGGAATCGGTAGACTAGCTTAGCCGGGTTAATATAGGAGTGCCTTGAGCATCTAGCAAGGTGGATATGTGCGCTATACAAATCCTATATTATTATTATTGTTTTAACATCTGAGATCTAATATTGTTTTCCAAGGTTGGTTTCAGTTGTGTTTTTACATGAATATTCATGATATTACTTTGTAGCTTCAAATGTGTTTTTTATTGTATTTTTTATCATATTGTATTTTATTTATTTGTAATTTCACACCTGGCTGTGCTACTGGTAAATATTTCCATGTCTATACCAATGAATGAATGAATAAAAAAAAAAAAAAACATACATACATAACTGCATAAATAAATGAATATGTAATAAGTAAATACATAAATAAATGAATATGTAATAAGTAAATACATAAATGAACAAACAAATGAATAAAGGAATGAATGAATAAATAAATAAGTAATAAATGAATGAATGTATGAATGAATGAATGAATGAATGAATGAATGAATGAATGAATGAATGAATGAATGAATGAATGAATGAATGAATGAATGAATGAATGACAAAATAAAGAAATAAGTAAATCGATGGACAGATGGCTTGAATAATCAAATAAAGATTTATATAAATGAATGAATTTTTTTCAGATAATGCTCGGACTGATATCCCACGAACCACACTTCTCACTTCTCCGAGAGGAAGTACGATTCGGTAAACAAGCGAAGAGACCGACGACGGTGGAGGAAACGACTTTTCATCTTCTCCATCTCTCCCTTTTCCGAGAATATCTTGCTCTAGAGTTCAGTGCTATCAAGGTAAATGAATTGGAAAATTTGCTAATTTTTCTACGCCTGCTTTGTTTACGCTCTTGTTTCCTCGTCTATGTCACATCTCATCTGGGCCCCATCTTACAAAGAGTTACAATTGATTCAATCAATCGTAACTCTATGGACATCCATCAGTGTCATAATTTTTGTCTACAGAAAACTTGCACAATGTCCTTTGTAAACAAAGGAGAACACACCAAATTGTTAAGAAATCAATGAATTTATGGATACACATTTATATCTAGAATTTTTTTGAACAAACATGCATTTTATATGTTGACTTTGCTGGCCGTCTATAGTTGCAATTGATCGGATCAATCGCAACTCTTTGTAAGACGGGCCCCTCATCTGGTTCCTGTTGCACAAAAATTCATACATGTATCATTGTACCTTTGCCATGCAGTGGTAACTTCTTTGGTAGAAATGCTTTAACAACCGATCAAATTCAAAGATTCCATTTGAGTTACCATTGGATGCCAAAGTTGTCATTGTAGTAATATACATGTATTTATGCAATGTTACACAATTTTCATAGGCATGTAATTAATCAAAATACATTTTAGAAATGATAATAATAATAATGTGACTTATAAAGCGCCTAATCCACTCTGTAGAGTGCTCAAGACGCATAAAGAGCTAAGAGTTAAATAAAAAAAGTTTAGAAGATTTTTGAAAGTCTTGACAGAGGTACAGAAGTGTATGAGCGCAAAGACCTGCTTCGTCTGTAGTAATTTATAAATGAAAGACTGTATTGCGGTGCTGATCCAAGAATACTATGAAAAGCAAGCAACCAAATCTTAACGATAATCTGATTTTTGATAGGGAGCCAGTGCAGCGAAATCAAGACGGGAGTGATATGAGAGCGTTTTACTTTTACTTCTCTTTTTACTTTTCTTTTGAAATTTGATTAACAGGATAAAATGGACTGGTATGATGCGGAGTGCATTATTGATGACTGGGTTCTACTGGGATTTCTCGTCGGCAATGATTTTGTACCTCATCTGCCTGATTTGCATATATCCCATAGTGCATTGCCACTACTCTACAAGACGTACATAGAAGTTTTGCCGACGTTAGATGGTAAGCATTGTTTTTTCATCTGTTGCTTACCAGGACTGTGTGATCCCTTTACAAAACCTATTTTAATAATAGATTTTAAAAGATAATAATTATATTGGAAAAAAATTGATCAGTTGCAAACTTTTGTTGAACATGCACTTAGAAATGATAGCAATCTTAGTACTTTTGGGTATCAAGGTTAAGAGTTTTAGAGGTCATTATACACTACTCAAAAAAAGTTAAGGACCACTTTTTAAAACGTACATAAAGATTTTATACAAGGTGTTTTATTTCTGGAAATACCTCAGTACAACTGTCCTAAATGTCCTTAAACACGCTGTAATCAATTTCACGCATGGGTGGTTTCAGTTGTTGCACAATGTCTCTCGCATCACTGCACATCCTGAAAAGTGGGCCCCGAGGGGTATCAGCTACCGACATGAAGTGGTAAAAACGAATGTCTGAGTGTCTTTCAGGCAGTTCAGTAACGAGTGTGACCACCTCCTGCAGCAATAACGGCTTCACAGCGCTGTCTCATGGAGCTGATGAGGCGATTGATGTCTCTGACGTCCAGTGCATCCCATGCAGCCTCCAGAGCCACACCCAGCTGCTGCAGTCCAAGTGGATGGGCTTCGAGCTGCTCGAGACTCCTCCCCATCATGTCCCAGACGTGCTCTATCGGGTTTAAGTCCGGGGACCTCGCTGGCCACTCCATACGCTCAATCCCCTGGCCCTCAAGGAACTCGGTCACCACCCTAGCTCGGTGGGCACGGGCATTGTCATCCATGAAAATGATGTTTTGTCCCACATTTTCTGCAAATGGCACCACTATAGGTTCAAGGACCTCATCCCTGTACCTCACTCCTGTCATTGCTCCCCCTGGGACCACGTAGAGACGAGTACGGTTGGCGTAGGTGATGCCTCCCCACACCATGACGCTGCCTCCCCCATAACGGTCATGTTCTGCAATACAGGGGTCTGCAAATCTCTCTCCTGGTCGCCTCCAGACTCTCGAACGTCCATCATTGTGGTCAAGGGAAAATCTGCTCTCATCTGTGAACAGAACTCTACGCCATTGCTGTCTGGTCCATCTGACATGCTCCCGGGCCCAGTTGAGACGAATTCTTCTGTGAGCAGGGGTGAGTGGGACACACTGAGCTGGCCGTCTGGCATGCATATTGGCTCTGTGAAGTCGGTTACGGATTGTTTGAGTGGAAACAATCACTCCAGTTGCTGCAGCGAAGTCATTGTTGAGGCGGCGTGCACTGTGAAAGCGGTTGCGGAGGCTGAGATTCGTCAAGTAGCGATCATCTCTAGGGGTTGTCGAAACTGGTCGGCCACTGCGGGGTCTCTCGGAGTATAGCCCTGTCTCTCGGTGTCTTTGATTTGCTCTGCTAATGACACTGTGTGACACGCCCATCATTCTGGCTACTCTTCGCTGACTGAGGCCAGCTTCCAGCATCCCTAGGGCTCTGGCTACATCTGTTTCACTTAGGTGGTGTCTTGGCATTGCTATCCAGCTGTCCAGGATGCCATCAAACACAATGAAATCAATTTCACACATGCAGTTCTTTCATGTCTCTTGCATCATTGCAATGTGCCCGTACAAAAGTGGCTTCCAAAGCATTTTCTGTCTTTAGTCTCTACAATCAACAACTTGCTGACAATAGCAATGCCAAGATACAGCTGTCCAGAATGCCATCAAACACAATGACATCAATTTCACACATGCAGTTCTTTCATGATGTCTATGGCATCATTGCAGTGGGCCATAAGACAAGTGTCTTCCAAAGCATTTTCCGTCTTTAGTCTGTACAATCAACAACTTGCCTACAACAGCAATGCCAAGACACCACCTAAGTGAAACAGATGTAGCCAGAGCCCTAGGGATGCTGGAAGCTGGCCTCAGTCAGCGAAGAGTAGCCAGAATGATGGGCGTGTCACACAGTGTCATTAGCAGAGCAAATCAAAGACACCGAGAGACAGGGCTATACTCCGAGAGACCCCGCAGTGGCCGACCAGTTTCGACAACCCCTAGAGATGATCGCTACTTGACGAATCTCAGCCTCCGCAACCGCTTTCACAGTGCACGCCGCCTCAACAATGACTTCGCTGCAGCAACTGGAGTGATTGTTTCCACTCAAACAATCCGTAACCGACTTCACAGAGCCAATATGCATGCCAGACGGCCAGCTCAGTGTGTCCCACTCACCCCTGCTCACAGAAGAATTCGTCTCAACTGGGCCCGGGAGCATGTCAGATGGACCAGACAGCAATGGCGTAGAGTTCTGTTCACAGATGAGAGCAGATTTTCCCTTGACCACAATGATGGACGTTCGAGAGTCTGGAGGCGACCAGGAGAGAGATTTGCAGACCCCTGTATTGCAGAACATGACCGTTATGGGGGAGGCAGCGTCATGGTGTGGGGAGGCATCACCTACGCCAACCGTACTCGTCTCTACGTGGTCCCAGGGGGAGCAATGACAGGAGTGAGGTACAGGGATGAGGTCCTTGAACCTATAGTGGTGCCATTTGCAGAAAATGTGGGACAAAACATCATTTTCATGGATGACAATGCCCGTGCCCACCGAGCTAGGGTGGTGACCGAGTTCCTTGAGGGCCAGGGGATTGAGCGTATGGAGTGGCCAGCGAGGTCCCCGGACTTAAACCCGATAGAGCACGTCTGGGACATGATGGGGAGGAGTCTCGAGCAGCTCGAAGCCCATCCACTTGGACTGCAGCAGCTGGGTGTGGCTCTGGAGGCTGCATGGGATGCACTGGACGTCAGAGACATCAATCGCCTCATCAGCTCCATGAGACAGCGCTGTGAAGCCGTTATTGCTGCAGGAGGTGGTCACACTCGTTACTGAACTGCCTGAAAGACACTCAGACATTCGTTTTTACCACTTCATGTCGGTAGCTGATACCCCTCGGGGCCCACTTTTCAGGATGTGCAGTGATGCGAGAGACATTGTGCAACAACTGAAACCACCCATGCGTGAAATTGATTACAGCGTGTTTAAGGACATTTAGGACAGTTGTACTGAGGTATTTCCAGAAATAAAACACCTTGTATAAAATCTTTATGTACGTTTTAAAAAGTGGTCCTTAACTTTTTTTGAGTAGTGTATTACTAAAAATGGTGCTTACACTTGTACTTTCTCAATTGTTTGATCTTAGTATTTCATTAATTGAAGCTTTTTTTTTCCTTTTCATGTAGGCTACATCAATGAGGGCGGTCATTTAAACTTGGCAAGATTTGAAAAATTTATGAAGGAGTTGTCAAAGGTGAGTGTATCTTCAGTTCATTGTATTTGTGTGCGGGTGTTTTTTTTGTGTTTTGCATATTTTCCGTGATGAAATAATTGTGAATTCGTTCATGGTAAGTTGCAGTTTAAAACGAAGCATTCAAAAGGAAAGTCACTCTTATGATGTTGCTGTGGCATATATAATTTCTGATTATTTCTGATAACTTATCGTCGAGTTATAAAGGATGACTTTGTAATTACATGTAGTCGCAAGTAAATGTAAGCCTTAGATAAATCATGATTTGATTCGATCCAATCTAATCCTTTCCAATTCAATCCAATTGTCGTTTGATGTAGTGCCTGTTCTTTTCGGTTTCAAAGTACGGCACAAACTCTCGTCATATTTTGTTCACTACAACAATAATGCAAACACCTCAGAATGATCTGCTAAGCCCATACAATTTTAGTTTGATGTTGTGAACTTTGATAGTCAAATTATTTTTTTTTATTCACTCTGGGGGTGTGTCACGAAGATATATTAGTATGACTTAGAGTCTCACTTTTTGCCTAGTTGTGTGCGTCATAAAAGGCATGAGGGCTATTCCATGGTTACCCACGTTACATTTGGAGACACCTTGACTCATACTTGGAGCTGTAACTCCATTATTATCGATAGGAACTAAACATCTCTTTATCACAACATAGTACGCAGTCTGACTATCCTTTGTATAAAAACAAAACTTGGGAAATTTTATTATGCTCCTGGCAAATCTTTGAAATGTGTCGGTTACTCATGTTACATGATTTGGACATGCATAAAATGAAAAGTGTCCTCATACAAGGCTTTTATGAAAGTTAATTATATCCATTTCAAAGAAGTATATTAGGGAGACAAATTTGTATATAATTAAAAAAATAAAGAACACATGGTTTTCACTAGGGGTGCAGATAAAGTGGTTACACACGTTACGGTTCAGATGGGCTATACAGTACAAAGACACATTGAGCTCATGTCCACCAACCTATGGAATTGCCCATGACATTATTTTTCAGATCAAGAGGGCGTGCACTACGGCGTATTCATCAATAAGATTGGGCTTTGCATATCATACGCATCAGCATTCAAGTGTGACTCTAAGTCGGACTTAAACCTTTGTGAAACACCCCCCTGATATTAAATGTTTATTCTTGTATTGTAGTTCGACTATGAGAACTTTGATAATCAGGCCATCGATCTGAGCTTCCTCGAGGGCAAACAGGACGAGAATGCTTGGAAGAGTAAGAGAGTGGAGATGAAAAAAGCCATCAGAGAGAGACTGCAAGAAGAGGTAACAACATTATCAATTTTCTCCTTTTTTATTTTTTCCATTCATATATTTTACTACTACATGTAGTTACTGCCACTTCTACTACCAATACTTCTACTTCTTATTCTACTACTACTTCTACATGTACGTCTGTTACTGATGTTATTTCTTCTTTTTATTTGTCTACTACAGTACTTTTACTACTTTCATAACTATATGTACTACTGCTACTGCTGCTGCTACTACTTCTACTACTACTACTGATACTAGTACTACTGCTTCTACCTCATTAGTATATGTTGTAATTTTAAAACTTGTGTGTATATATTTATTCACGGGAGAGGTTTTCATGAAAGCAATAGAGATCTTTACTGACAATTGTTATGAACTACTAGAATCCCTGTATCCAATGGGCTCAGAGATTGAATTTGTCAATGAAAATCACTGACGATGTGTTTTATGAAACACTCCCCTTAACTGCACTTTAATATTTGATGTCTTATTAGATGCCTGGTTTCATGGACATGGGTTGGATAGAGAACAAAGATATAGACGAACTTTCAGAAGAGGAAGAGGAGGAAGAAGACAGTAAGTCCTTGTTGCATCCCATTCATGTTACATCAGTGATGGTGCTATTATATAAGGGGGGGGGGCAATCTAGATGTGATGCTATTTTTATTCTCAATCAAATAAGAGTGGTAGTGTAAAGTTGAATGATCCAATCCTCTTTTTTATGCTCTTTCTTATTTCTTTCCTTTTTATCCTTTTTGATTTATCTTTTTCTTCTCTTTTGGTTAATACTTTTTTTTTTGTTTTGGGGGGGGGGGGTTGTCAATTCATTCACCCCCCTCCCCAATGACTTTTGCCATCCCTGAGTATCATTATACATGAAGTTTATTTTGAGTTGGACTTCAAAATGAATTATTAACCCTAGTCAGTAGCAAGAAGATATTGGAAAACTGTTGATATTGATGAGACTCCTCTTTACAAAGGAAAAAAAACGAGAAAAATATATTTCCATGCATTTATTTTCTTCATTCTTGATGTTACAGATATTTTTTAATATTTTTTAAAAGAAACACTATTTTTTAAAATCTTTTTATTTTAAATAGAAAAATGTATATGTTAATACCCTTTATTTCATTTAAAAGTATACCATTGTAATAATCTGTTTTGTGTTAACATTCTTACAGTGGATCCCATTGAAATGGAGTTCAGAATGAGGAAAAAGGACTACTATGACAATAAAATGGGATTCAAAAATATTACCAAGTAAGATATCGAAAAGATTAGTAGAAAAATAGATAAGTAGAAATAATAAGCAATAAGTCTGTAGTTATTCAGTGTGCTAAATGAAATATCAAAGCAGTGGAGAAGGAGAAAAATGAGGAATACAGAGTAGGGGAAGATGAGGAATAAGAAGGAGAAAAATGAAGAATACAGAGTAGGGGAGGAGGAGGGGAAAAAGGAGGAGGAGAAGAAGAGGAAGAAGAAGGAGGAAGAGGAGGAGAAGAAGAAGAAAAGGGGTGTGGGAGAGAGATAGCGGGAGTGACGGGATTGAAGAGGGCAGAGCTTAAGATTTGAGGTCAGGGGGAAGGGGAATAGAAGAAACGATGGAGGAGAAGGATGGATGATATCATATCTCAATGTAGTTAGGAAAAAAAGTTATGTTAGGATCTTTTACACTTTACTTTCTTCATAAAAAACTCTTACATAAACAAATCAATTGACTCACCTAAACCAAAGAAAGTATAAGTTTATGGATTATCAAGAGAGGAAATAAGACCCATTTCCTTTAAGTACAATTACATTTTCAAGTATTTTGCTTTTCATTTTTCCAGAGAGCAACGCGCCAAGATTGTGAGTGATTACATCCATGCTATTCAGTGGATCTTACATTACTACTATAATGGTATTCAATCGTGGAGCTGGTAAGTAACTTTGTTCTATTGGTATGGCAATTTTTTTTTTTTTTAATGAAAGTGCAACTCACTGTCGTGATGTTTAACCAATTATCAAATCAATTACTAATTGATAATTGGTGAAACATCCCAACAGTGAGCTATGTTTTCCAGTCTTTTAATTTGAATTTTCCTATTGAGCATGACTATATGAATATGAAGAATTTGCATCTACGGTAGTTTATTCTCTTTAGTGTTTTACCTATACAGTTTAGATCTTCATGATTCATTATTCCTTTACATCGAATCACCTGAGCTGAACAGACTTGAGTTGTCCCTTGAGATTTGTCTCGCAGCCTCTCCTATCTGTAAATCTTCAGGAGTATACTTCAGTTTTGAGGCATCCATTAAGCTTGACACATTCTACTTGTTTTCAATGTTGTGCATAACCATATTGAACTGTTTTATGAAACAGCTCCTACAATTGTGAACTAGGTTCAAGCTTGAATCAATTTAGTGCCTGGTAAAATATGAAGAGGCATAGCTGCGAAGCATCGCGATCAGATATATTACAACAAAATAATTTTGCTTGAGATCGATGGTGAATGTCTTTGGCAGAAGAATGCATGCAGAATTTGCATCAAGCAAAAACTTCTCCTTTACAAGCTTGAAATACAATCAAATTGGCACATATTCAGCAAAATTTTTAGTTCCATTTTTTAAAAGAAAATTTTAACCCAAGAGCCCAGCGGTAATTTGCATTGTCAGCCAATGCCACACGAAGTGGCTAGAACCCTGATTGCCTATGCCTAAAACTACATGTATTACACATATTGATAGAATTGTTTCAATAGGTTTAACTCATAGTAAAACTGTGTGTTCACATTTTTGGATACAGGTACTACCCACATCATTACTCGCCTTACATGTCCGATCTGAAGGACTTTGCTGACCTCCCTTTGACCTTTGACAAGGGTCAACCATTCTTGCCATTTGAGCAGCTGTTGGCCGTCTTACCCCCGGCCAGTAGAGATCATCTACCTCAAGCGTACTGGGTAAGTGAACTTTGACCCCCCTTTGACCTTTGACAAGGGTCAACCATTCTTGCCATTTGAGTAGCTGTTGGCTGTCTTACCACCGGCCAGTAGAGACCATCTACCTCAAGCGTACTGGGTAAGTGAACTTTGACCTCCCTTTGACCTTTGATAAAGGTCAAACATTCTTGCCATTTGAGCAGCTGTTAGCTGTCATACCCCTGGCGAGTAGAGATCATCTACCTCAAGCGTACTGGGTAAACAAACTTTGACCTTTGACAAATGTCAGGCACTCTTGCCAGCCAGTAGAGGTCATTTCCCTCAAGCGAACAGGGCAAGCAAACTTTGACCTCCCTTTTTACCTTTGACGAAGGTAAACCATTGTTGGCTGTCTTACCCCTGGCTAGTAGATATCATCTACTTCAAGCGTACTGAGTAAGTGAAAGGCTCTTTCACTTATATTTCTTTATTTTGCAATATCATGTGTTTTTGCTTGTTTTGTATATGCAGAAATTATTAACATGATTACAAATTAATTATTTGATTTGATTAGAAACATGGAAAATCAGTTTGAAGACAAATCTTCTTTGCAAAACTATATGAAATGCAACGTGAAGCAATGGAATGCCTTTATTATCTGTGATGCATTTCATAAAAACATTCAGGAACCCATTTTTACAAAAAAAAATCTAAATATTTGTAAGATGTGAAAGAAGAAAGAAAACGATACTGATTATTGATGGGACTGCCCAGTTTAAATAAGATGAAATAAAACAATGAAATCTCGGTGAAAAAGCTTTTGCAATTAAAAATAATAAATATGTAGAGAGAGGGTGCTAATTAGCCAACCCCCAACAAAAAAAATAATAAATGAAAAATAATAATAATGAAAAATGAAAATAAATAATTAAAAATGAATGAATGAAAATAATTTTTTAGGGATAAAAAGATCTAGTTTGTAAATGTTTTGGTGATGATGAGTTGTTGTTGTCATGCATTCATATGCCTTGAGTTTTGTACAGAATGGATTTGATTGTTATGATATCTCTTGCTTTCCTTTCCATAGCCGCTGATGTTGAATGAGAATTCTCCTATTATTGAGTACTATCCGTTAGAGTTTGAGCAGGATCTCAATGGTAAACTCCAAGCATGGGAAGCTGTAGTGCTCATCCCATTCATTGACGAGGTACGTTCTATTCATTACATTTTATTATACAAGCCTGTGTATTTAGCAATGTTCTTTGAAAAGGAATAACCACACAATTTATTACATGACATACAGTGCTTACACTTATTAAAATATTTTTTAATGGTTTTATTTCATAAATTCCATAACCAAGCAATAACAAGATTGTCACATTTGAATTATCAGACAACAAATGTTGATGAAAGGCTCCCCAAGAAGGTCCCTATACACAAGTACATGTAGTGGGCAGACATTAATACTTTCTAGAATTACCTGAGTGCCTGTTCTTATAACCCTGCAAGACGAAGTTTGAATGGCCGTAATGTAGGCAGGTGGTCGGTGCATTGTAAATCTAGTGATATTGGCACACATTTGGGTGTTGAGGTAAAGATGTGCAAGACACATTTTTCACATGTGTCGGAAGTTGCTCTGCCACGGCAACAACATATCGCAAAGATTAGTTAAAAGTCCTGATGTTAGCACCACTTTCTTCGTTTTTTAACATTGGTCATGAAATTGAGCGCAAACACTCGCCTTGGGGTAAAGACTTTTAACCCTAAATAGACTGGGCTATTTTGACACCCAAGAAGACAAGGGGGGGGGGGGGGCCTTATGATCACGCGATCGTGACGAATATTGGCACGCACGTTACCCATGGTATAATCTACAAAACTATTAGGTCAAATTCTGCGAAAATTCTCATTGCTAATTAATTATGCTAATTTATGCATGAAATCAAAAGTTTGCTCTAATTAACTAAATAATACCCCTAAAATGCAAATTTTTGGTGCACAAACTCTTTATGGGGATCTGATCAAATGAACTTTAAAGATATTCCAACATCACATTTATTTTCTTATGTATTTTATTGTTTTTTAAATTTCTTATGTATTTCTCTGTTTTTCAACTTTTGGTTTTCATTGTTTTTTCAATGGAAATTGTCTGGGAATTTATTTTGACCATAAACAAGGTGGAATTAATTGATTTTAATCAGGGAAAGGGAATGAAGGGAAAATAATGATACATTTATGAATTTTGGCTAAAAACACCATTTGCATTGGATTTGTACACAAGTTCACGTTTTTTGATCAATTTTGGGTCTGCATGCACTTACAAAATGTTGCATAATTTCGGAACCACATACCCGGGGGTCGCAAGTTTGGTCTCAAAAGTTGCGTGAGACTTGAAAGTAAAAAATCAGTGAGCGATGCGGTTAAAAAAATTTGCGCTGCGGATTTATCGCGAAAAATGTGAATCAGCCTCCCCCCCCCCATCTTCTTAGGGTTAAGACCCATTTTCCAATGTATTAGAAACTATGTTGCCATTGTAAAGGCTTAGGGTGGGTTTATTAATCTTATTATCTGATTGTTACAGAATCGATTGTGGGCGGGGATGAAGATGTATGAAGATAAGTTGACCAATGACGAGAGGAAGAGAAACTGCCACAGCGAGCATCTTCTCTACACCACAGACCTCACTAAGCCACACACCTACATATCATCATTACAGGGAAAGTTTCCTGATATAGTCAACTGTGTTGCACAGTAAGTTCGTTTGTATTTTATTCAGATTAGTTAATTCATTGATCTCACCAATCCACACACCTACATACAGTATCGTCATTACAGGGAAAGTTCCCTGATATAATCAACTGTGTCGCACAGTAAGTTTGATTGTATTTTATTCAAAATGGTGAATTAATCGATAACACACAGACCTCACCAATCCACACTCCTACATATCATCATTACAGGGAAAGTTCCCTGATATAATCAACTGCGTTGCACAGTAAATTTATTTGGTTTATTTATTACTAGACCTTATATTTTGGGGGGTAAACTGCATCCTATCAGCCTGCATATCATCATTAGTATTAATATTATTATTATTTATTTGGCAAAGAAAATTAACAAAAAACACAACATTTCAGTGTAAACAATATAAGATAAGAAATACCATTAGACACAGGTTTCACTATACTTTCAACTGAGTTGATTCATCCCTTTAATTGATTTATATGATCACTCAAGATGTGAGCTGATAAGGAAAGATGCCTTTCAGATAGAGATCAGCAGGCTCAAGAAAGGCTTGTTAGAAGATGTCCGGCTCGGAGTCTACTTCCCTGGCTTCCCGACGCTCTATCATCTTGACTTTGAGGTAAGATATTTGTTGAAGGAATGAAAAGGCATCCTGTTATTTTCTCTGTAGATAAATGTATGTGATTAGGATGGGTTGTTCGGTTCAGAATAATATTTCAGAGTAGTCTATCATCACTCTTATTGTTACACTTTCCTTATTTATCCGTATCAACTTGTTTGGTTGGACTTGCCCATTTTAATTGTGTTGGACGGGCAACTCCTGATAGCTTACTAATATGTATATAATACCTCATTAAATGTGTGGTAGGCAGGTAGGTGGAATGGGATAAGGTAATTATAGAGCTCTTGTTTTGTTTATTGTAATAATTTTTCTATTGTAACTTAATTTTTCTCTTTTTATTGCATATATATTCCAAACAATTGTGACATGTGTGTTTTTTCTATCACTCTTTTTTCAATTTTTATATATTTTTGTTACCAGGTATCCCAACGTCAGAAGGATACTGGTTATATGGGCATCCATTTTTCCTTTTTCATGTACAGTATAAGAACAATTGCCCATTTTAATATGATATATTTACTTTCTACAATGGCTTATGTTATGTTTTATTATATTTGTTTGTATGTCTTGAATTTGTATATTCATAATTGAAAAGTGATAAATTATTCCAAATTTATTTATTTTTATTGCATTGGTTGTATGTTGATCAGCATAAAGTACGTAATGCAGACGTGAAGGTCTTTCAGCAGCTTAGCCGAGGAGAGAACTGCATTCTGAGCGTCAATGCTAAAGACACCAATCCTGTGAGTACGACTTCATCCTCTTGATTTCAGAACAAAACAAATGTTACAGTAACTGACTATGGCCCGTATTCTGATCTCTGGTTTAAAGTTGTGGTTTAACTATGGAGAGCCAATTGGGGCACAAATCCTTAACAGTACACATCCAATTTATTAACTCATATGACACCCAAATTGTCTGGGAATGATAACTGAAGTATTTTGAAGTATTTTTCATCATTATGAAAGCAAAAGGAAACAAAATAGTAAACATAAGAAATATACAATATAAACAGAATGTTAGAATTTTTGGCTCCCTGTAATTTTAGCACAGACTTAGACCATGGTCTAAGTTAAACCTGACTTCAGAATACGGGCCTATATGTTTTGTTAAAGTTACTGATTGACATTTTTTGTTTAGATTAAACAAATGTTAACTAGGGAAACTGGGGGCATTTCACAAAGATTTAAGTCTGATTAAGAATTACACTTGATTTCCCATGTGAGTGTGGTATAAAATGCACCACACCATCACCGCATTGGTCAAATCATCCTTAGACGACATGCGCTAACTGTGTAGTAGTTGTGAGAATTGAAACTAAATGAGGTTGCGTGTTAGATACAGTATCAAGTGCATGTTGGCATGAAAAGCATGACTCTTTAAAGTCACTCTTACATGTACTCTTTGTGAAGTACAATCCTGGAGAGCTTTCATGAACAGTCTTGTCGACTACTTTGCTGTTAGCCAATCAGAGTGGTGTTTCACAAAGCTGTTCGTAAAGTTACTCATGACCCCACACACGACTGGAACATGTTCTCGGGTGCTACGTCAGCTACATAGGAATTATCTTTCAGTACAAGGATTTGCCACCAGTATCGCTAAAAAAGTATGCGTAACTTATGAACAGCTTCATGAAACGACCCCCTGATATGATATTTTCAGTAGCTTATAACAGTTTTCAGAAAAAATTACAGAGAGATGTGTACATGAAATTCTCTCCTGAAAATGGTAAAAGTATGTGAGTTGTAGTTTTAAGATAATGATCTGGGAGGCTCATACTGGAGAGAAGTGCCGATGAATTTTACCAAATAAAAACTTGATTCTTCTGTTTTTGCTACTCGGTTCTCTCAATTTCTCTTTCAGTTTTGTTGTGAGAGTTCAAAATAAGTGATATTGTGACTTGTAGACGGAAAAGATCAATGTAAATGTCTCAGATTATGATATCAATTGGATGTATTATAAAAAAAAATAATAAACTTGGTCAGTACATAATTAGATAAATGGTCTCGGCAGCTCTCCCTGTTTTTCCTGCTATAAACTACCACAATTTTCTCCCTCTTTGTTGATGTCAATAGTCATACTATGTATCTACCCCATAGGATGCTAGAAGGCTTGCTAAAACACTACTCGGAGAAACCGTGTTTGCCGAGTGGCCTCATCTCAAGGAAGTCAAGGTAGTTGCCGTATCAGATGGAGTGTTCAGGTAAGAGCTGGAGCATTCAATTCGATATAAGTAAAAGGGAGATTCTCTGTTAAATCTTCTGTTCTGACTGACTTTCTCACTTTCTCAAGAAAAAATCATTTTGTAACATATCAGTAATAAACATAGTTAAATTTTCCAAAATTGACAGTTTGCTGTTTCATGTTCGTATCTGTACATATGGAGAAATCTAAATGGACAAAATTTGCTGTATTCTAGCTGTCTTTTTAAGGGGCAATAAACGGCTTTAAAAAGGGATAGAAAAGTGCTATGAAACAGCTGCAAAATGGCAAGTTACACGTACTTACTGCAATAGGTGTATTGCATTAGTGCCTGTATGCTTTAAAAATGCTGTCAATGTAAACGAGGGTTTGTGGTACAGAAATTATTTGACATGAGCAAGGAAAGCTTGCCATAGTTATTTCCAAATCAAAATCCTAAAGATGCAGTCTTTATGCATGTACATCTCGGTGTGATTGTGAATTTTATGGGTGATGTTTATTCAATGAAGATCTAATTTCTTTCCCTTTATCTGTGCGATCTCTTTAAGATACGAGTTGGTGGATGATTCTAGGGCAGGCTCTATGCAGGAGATCAAACTCAAACCACAAGATGCTGAAAAATGGAAGAGGGATGCTAAGACGATAGGGGAAGAGTAGGTATCCAATCAGAATGAGGGGGGGGGGTGCAATGACCATAGGGAAAGAGCAGGTATCTGTGAACAGATGTATACTTCCTATGTGTGAATTCCATCCATTTGCATTTTGCCAAATCAGCATACCTTCCATCTTGGCTTTCCAGGGTGACGGCGTCGTACTGGAGTTATGATGCATTAATGAAACGTCCCCGGGTCTCAAAGAGCAAAGTAGATTATACTGACCATTACACAACATTGATGCACACATAGTAAATAATTGATCACCTAAAAGAGAGTGTATAATGATTTTCAAGCAGATTTTAAAGGCTAGCTTTCAAATGGCTTGGTTCAAAGAGGATAATGATTCAACAAATCTAAAAAATAACCAGGGGCTAATCTTAGCTTTACTTTCTATGTCTTAGAAAGTCTATTCCAATCAATTCTCTATTTTTCAGGAATTTGGTTGGTAAGTAAAAGTTACTGCATGTTTGTTCTTAGATAGAAGCAGAGGATGGAATGTGGGGAAAATATTATCCCCTTTTTTTTTACAGTTGTCTATAGGTAAAAACTGGAGTAGGGCAATATGACAATTATCGACCACTCCCAAGTCAGGTTGGGGGTAGTGTGCAAATCAAATGCATTTATTGATTATGATTATTTCTGTTTTCTATAGGTACTTCAGGAGAAAAGGTGTCAACATTAGGGAGACCACCGTTATTCTCTATGCATGCCCGATGCTTGGCAGAAGGTAATATCTATGCATTGTACTCATCATGTTCTCTCTATGCACACAGTAAATTGTGTCTTTTGTAGATATTACTGGTTATAATCATAATAACAGAGTTGCCAACTTGCTGTAATTAATTCATGAAATTATGGCATTTATGATTTATCTCCATAAAATATGATTTTCTTTAAAAAAAAGAGAGAGAAAGAAAATTGTATCCTGTTGAGAAAATTGTCTTTCTCTATTTCATAAAACTTACAAAAGTTAAGGTAATTGGATGAACGTAATTTCAGCTAATCAGACCAAAGGTCATTTGTAGGTCAATATTTTAAAATACAGTTTTTGAGGATCTTTGAATACAGAATCTCATTCCCAGAGGTTGGCAGGTCTGGCCTTAAAGGTCTTTTTGCGAATAGATTTTCCATTATTGAACTGTAATGCAATGGGTCTTCAATGTTTGTTCATTATCACTTTATGATTTTTGATTGGTTGTAATGATCATCCTGTCCATTGTTCAGGTACGTTTGTGGCGTTGGTGGGAATATCACAGTAGAGAAGCAGTGGACCCTTGCCCCTATTCCTTACGCATATCAAGTCACTCTGAAGGTGAGTGTGAAATCACTTCTTGGCAAAGAACTTCTGCACTGATGTCATGGTGCTGCCATCTTAGACTCTGCTTACGCGTATTCCTATATCCTTTGAGGGAGGGCGCTGTGAAATTATGACATCATACGCATAAGGTCTACATGTATATGTAATTGACCAACTCATAATTTACAGTCAATCACCAGGAAAGGATCTTTGTTGCATGCATGGGGCGGCAGAGCAGAGGATTCTCTTTTGTGTTTGGGGTGCAGCATTAGATGTCCTAGAACGTTTTTCACGATTTGATTGCATTGACTACAATGTACAATTAATGGTAAAAAATCAAGCGTACAATTAATCGCTAACCTTTGTGTTACAGGACCCTGGTCAGCTTGACCATGTTATCTTTATTTTGTCATATTATGAAACAAAGTAATTCAATATCAATAATTTTTAGTGGACCATTCTTAAGAAACATGCCCCTTAGTTAATATGGAAAGTATTGTTAACTCACAAGAAATTAATTCAGTTTTTTCTCTCAACCTTGCTATCCCTTTCATGACTTTCTAACAGGACATTGCTGTCCATGATCCGAGCTTCCACCAGTTCAAGACCTTGTCAGAGCTCTACCCTGTTGATGCGCCATGTTTCATGCTAGGGAACCCTCACTATGGATGCCAAGGACAGGTGAGTACATGTAGGAATCCATGAGGCCATGTCTCACAAAGAGTTTGCAAAGCTGCCTTTTAATAGGATTTTATCCTATTTAGTAGAATTTTTAAAGGGAAAGTGACACTTTATAGGATTTTCCCCTAGAAAAAGGATTCTTGACAATTGTAAGAATGATGATTTTCGGTGTGAGTAAAAATTTTAAAGAAAAATATGAGTTTAAGCTTGAAAGTAGGATAGCAAGAAATAAGAAATATGATTTTTTCACAATTCATTCAGGCAGCTTTGGAGTTGCGATAGATTCAAATCAAACTCATCTATGGAAAGCCAGCCATGTCATAATGTTTATATAAAAATTGTACACATTGTCCCTATGGAACCGAAGAGGAATATACTGATTTGTCAAGGGAGTGATGCATGTATGAGTATGCATTTTAATTAGAAAACTCTGTTAATTCATGTATGCTTTCTAAATGTTAGCATTGCTGGCTTCCCAAATTTATTGATTGGATCAATTGCGATAGAATCATATCAACCATAAATTGTGATTGATCTTAAGTTTTGTAGTACAAAGGGAAAATTTAGACTAGTGTGAATCTGAGTTTGATTTAAGGCTTTGTAATGCGGGGCCATGGGTGGCGTCGTAGATAGAGTTGCAATTGGTCCTATCACTCTCAACCATGGAAAGCAACACCATTATCAAACCATAACACCACCATCCTCATCATTCATATTCCTAGTTTTCACGCTATTGTTTGAGTTGCTTTCGTTTCCCTGACCCAATTGTTTGGAAATATGTAAAAAAATACATGTATGATAGAAACTAGAGTTGGATAGATAAGAAAAATGTTTCATGCAAATGATATATTAAAAGCAAAAATCACTGTTCTAATGCTCAAACTCCCCATTGGAATTGAAAGGTAACTTTGATCGATTGACGCCCATGTATCACAAAACTTAGCCATTGATCACAAGGCAGATTTTTGTCTCGCCTGCATAGCAGAGCGAGACTATAGGCGCCGCTTTTCCGACGGCGGCGGCGGCGGCGTCAACATCAAATCTTAACCTAAGGTTAAGTTTTTGAAATGACATCATAACTTCGAAAGTATATGGACCTAGTTCATGAAACTTGGCCATAAAGATAATCAAGTATTACTGAACATCCTACCTGAGTTTCAGGTCACATGACCAAGGTCAAAGGTCATTTAGGGTCAATGAACTTAGACCATGTTGGGAGAATTATTTTCAAAATCTTAACCGAAGATTAAGTTTTTGAAATGACGTCATAACTTAGAAAGTATATGGACCTAGTTCATGAAACTTGGGCATAAGGTTAATCAAGTATTAGTGAACATCCTGCTCGAGTTTCAGGTCACGTGACCAAGGTCAAAGGTCATTTAGGGTCAATGAACTTTGGTCAAGTTGGGGGTATTTGTTGAATTTCTATCATAACTTTGAAAATTTATGGATCTAGTTCATGAAACTTGGACATAAGGTTAATCAAGTATGAGTGAACATCCTGCCTGAGTTTCAGGTCACATGACCAAGGTCAAAGGTCATTTAGGGTCAATGAACTTTGGCCAAGTTGGGGGTATTTGTTGAATTACCATCATAACTTTGAAAATGTATGGATCTAGTTCATGAAACTTGGACATTAGGTTAATCAAGTACCACTGAATATCCTGTGCGAGTTTCAGGTCACATGACCATGGTCAATGGTCATTTAAGGTCAATGAACTTTGGCCGTGTTGGGGGTATTTGTTAAATTACCATCCTAACTTTGAAAGTTTATGGATCTAGTTCATAAAACTTGGACATAAGAGTAATCAAGTATCACTGAACATCCTGTACGAGTTTCAGGTCACATGACCATGGTCAAAGGTCATTAAAGGTCAATGAACTTTGGCCATGTTGGGGGTATTTGTTGAATTACCATCCTAACTCTGAAAGTTTATAGATCTAGTTCATAAACCTTGGGATATAAGAGTAATCAAGTATCACTGAACATCCCCTGTGAGTTTCAGGTCACAAAACCAAGGTCAAAGGTCAGTTAAGGTCAATAAACTTAGGCCATGTTGGGGTAATTGTTGAATTGCCATCATAACTTTGAAAGTTTATGGATAGAGTGAATGAAATGTGGACATGGGTGTAGTTGACAAGTCTTAAGTCACCGTTTAAATGTCATTTATGGTCAATGAACGTGGTATTATGTCATTATATGAATGGTATTTTTGTGAATGATTATTTTATTGTAGTTTTCAAAGTTAGCACTGCTGCTATATTAAATCGCGTAATGCAGGCGAGACTGCCAGAGGCGTTCCACTTGTTGTGATTGATTTCACTGATAATTTTATGCTATCAATCATAAAAATCAATCTAATGATAAATTTCTAAACTTTGTGTAACATGATCCATGTCATATTTGTTTTCAGGTTCAAGAAACAAATCAGGAACGAGTGCAGGTTTTGTTTACAATTCCCACTGAACCAAACCTGGATTACATCAAAGCATCGCAAAATGTAAGTTCATTCTTATTTCATTTCTTTTAATGTGTTTATAGAAATATTCTGGAATAAATCCTTTTGTATGCATGCAAGTAATATTATTCCTTCTTTTGGTAAAACTGTATATTATATTCTTTCTGATACCATCTATTTTCTATTAGTTGACATATGTAAAGGTATATTAATTCCAAATTTCTTGATGCAATATGATTATGCATTTTCATATTTGAAATGATATGTAGCTGCTCACTGTTTCGGCATCTAATGCAAGCAAGGGATAATCTTATATTTTACCATTGGGTAGTATTGTATTTGGGTAAGTTCATCGGGTCGGGTCGATTTTTGTGACAAACCAGGGCCCAGTCTTACAAAGAGTTACCATTGATCCAATCAATCGTAAATATATGGAAATCCATCAGTGTCATTTTTTTTTTACAGGAAATTTGCACAATGTCCTTTGTAAACAAAGAGAAGCACAGAGAATTTTCAAGAACACAATGAATGTATGAATATACATCAGAGTTAGAAATTATTTTGAACGAACATGCATAATAGATGTTGACGTTACTTGATCCGATGGACTTACCCATTTGTATTATTAAACTTCATATAAATGTTTATTTTAATTTTTATTATATGACATGTTCTGTTATTTCATTTCCATATTTTGTGTAGTCCCACTCAGTGCAATACCTGGAGAGTTATGTGGTAGCTCAGCGCTTAGGCATCTCATCAATGCAAGTATCTAGACTGACTGGATCTGTGTTTGTGACAAGAGGACCTCGACCATCGTGAGTACAGCACCAATACCCTCTCCTCAATTTGTGCATTACATAATACATGCAAGTTGCACTCTTATTCATAGCTGCCAACTATTAAGAGTTAAGTTATTAAGAGCCCCCACATAACTATTATGTGGGGGCGTCGTGGTCTAGTGGTTAAGACTCGTCTTTCAATCTGAAGGTCGTGGGTCGATTCCAAGTTATGGCATTTTTTCCTTCAGCAAGAAATTTACCCACATTGTGCTGCACTCAACCTAGATGAGGTAAATAGGTACCGGCAGGAAGTAATTCCTCAAAAAGCTGTGCACACCAGAATCGGTAGACTAGCTTAGCCGGGGTAATATAGGAGCGCCTTGAGCACCTACAATGTACATGTACATGTAGCAAGGTGGATACATGTGCTATACAAATCCTATATTATATATTATTAAGAGAAAATTGCAATTACTAGATATAGACTCTTTACATCTAGAATCTATTTTGCCTTTCCAAAACTTTCATGCTTGTGTTTTCCGAAAAAGTATATGATTTTTTTCTTCAAGTAGTCCAATATAAGGCTGATATTGCATCAAAGATCATCTAGAACCCCAGAGCTTCCAGGGTCCTTAAGTGGGACCTGGACTAGGCCACAAGGGACTTCAAGCTCATGATGAGTGCTTTGCACATCTCATCACTAATTATGATTTTCAAATGTTGGAAGCTATACTTATTGTGACATCACTATTTTCATTAATTCTGAGAGATCTGGACCCCGTGTTACAATGAGTTATGATTGATCTGATCAATCGTAACTCATTGGAAATCCATCAGTGTCGTAATTTCTTTCTACAGGAAATTTGCACAATGTCCTTTGTAAACAAAGGAGATCACACCAAATTGTCAAGAAATCAATGGATTTATGGATATACATTCATATCTAGAATTCTTTTGGAACAAACATGCATTTTATATGTTGACTTTGCTGGCTTTCCATAGTTGCAATTGATCGGATCAATCGCAACTCTTTGTAAGACGGGGGCCCTGTTGACAGTGGTGTGTTCCACACCTTGCATAAATCACCTTGTTTCTCGTTCAGATTGATTACAAACCTCCTCTAAGCTCTACAGATGTAGTATGTCGTGGGATTTCACTTGTTGCTCTACTGATATATCCTTATTTAGTGTAGTGGAGGTGCGGGGATTTCATAGTTTTTGTTCTCATCATTAATTCAGAGAGTTGTGTGCCCTGTTTTATAAGACACCCCTCTCATACATGTACTTGTGCAGAAAAGGTGCAGTTGCAGAACATGTGTAAAGGAAGTGCATTGATGTACCAGTACTTCACAATACTGCTATACTGTATGTTAATGTATTTTCTTTTAGGAGAATGGCATTGGAGATGGTTTCTGATGCTTTTTTTCACGTTTCCTTTGAAATTTTATTCTCTGTCCTAACTCTTTCACACATGTAGGAGGGGTGACCAAGGCTTCCGAGGATCTAGCGTCAACGTCGGCCTCAACCTCAAGTTCAACAAGTCAGAGCAGGAGGTTCCTGGTTTCACAAGACGCAACAATGAAGGCAAATGGATCTACTCCATTCAGCTCATGGAGATACTCGACGCCTATCTTACAGAGTTAGTTCAATATCATTTCCATTTGTGATCTCCCAGTAAAGAACAATAAAATTGGCCAAAATTAATGTTCAGTTTTCAAGGGGAAATTTCACCCAGACGTTAAATTTGTTTGATAAAAACAGTAAAAAATTATTAAAAGAATTATTGGTAAATATGACGAAAATCTATCAGCCAAGAAAAGAGTAATGAACTTTTTAAGTTTTCAATTTGTTAATATCTGAGCAGCCTCCCCAATTTGTCAAGTTCTATCAATTCCAGAAATTTTCATGTTTTTAATGGTTCATAACGACTGAAGATGTTCATATTGCAAAAGCGTCCGAGTGCAAAACAAGGATTTCACGTTCAGGGGGTAGTTCTTAAGTAGGTTAATTTCTTAATGAATATCCAAGACGATAATAGACCAAGAAGGTATATCCTAATTGGAAATTCAACGAAAAAGTAAATGAGCAAAATGGCATTTAGACCGAACGGTTGATAGGCACTCTGGATGTAGGCGCAATAGGAGTTGACCATGTGGGATGATAATATTTTTTTTTAATGAATGATCCGACAGTGTCAGTATTATTTATGCAAGCCAGATACTCTATTTGCTATCGATAACATACATGTAGTGCCAACAAATTATTATGTGTTGGCTTATAGCTGTCCGGCATGGCTATGTATTTTATTTTTCTATAGATCTAAATGTTAAAGTGATCATTTCACTTTGTTCTGATTTTAAAAATTATCCTTTTGGTTCCTGAAAATGGGCTAAACATTAGGCTTATAGTGTAAAAATACCATCCCAAAAGTTTCAAAGTATTATATTTACAGGATCAATTTTAAAACCTTGGAGATGTAAACCCAAGTTTGAAATAATTGGGAGTTGGTTTCAATGACTATGTGTATACAGGGAATCTGTGCACCACAACACATTAATTCTAGATGAACACAGCATGATCTACATACAGTGTGTACAAGGTACATGTATACACTGAATGTACAGTGCAGCTAATAGTGTGTGTATAGGAGATACACACAACAGAAGGCAGTCAAAATAGCCAACAGACTTTTTGAATTGGAGAAAACTGGTCATAAGCTGAACCCGTCTACTAGACGGTTCTCAAAATCAGGCTAATAAATTGCTACTTGTATCTTATTTAGAGTTTTTCATCCTATATTGTGGTCTGTTTCAGGGTTTTTGAGGACAAATACAGGCACTCATACGCACGTTTCATCTCAGTTTGAGAATTTTTTTAATCAGCTGCTCACAAAGTTAAACGATCCCTTTAAACAGAAATAGTCAAGAGTTAGATCTAAACAAAAAAATAATCCATGAGACCATAGGGAAAGTTGACAAAATTCGCAATTGACCATCATATCTTGCAGGTTTCCAGCAGTGATCCAGCACTTGAGAGGCAAGGGATTCAACGATTCTCTGTTCGAGGACGAGATGTTTGCCGGGGTCGTCTACGGTCTGGAGGAGGTGAAGTCGTGGATCGACAAGCAAGAGTCCACCAAAGCACCCAAGAGCAAGATAGGGTCCAAGGATCTGGAGGCACCGGTCATCAAACTCATCGAGGAAGAGATCGAGAAGGTATAGGGCTCTGTCTTGGGGAATGTAGTTGTCGATGAAATGGGACCAGGCTGACCTATGGCTCCATCCTTGCCCTGTGTTTATACAAACATGCACAAGCGATTGAATAACAACAAGTGTGGAAAGTGTGGAGGCGACATGGCCGAGTGGTCAAAGGCGCCTGACTAGACACATGGAAGTCCTCAACCCCCAGCCACGGCAGTAATGCCCGTGAGCAAGGTGTTTAATCAGCAGTGCTCTTTTATCCTACATTCCAATAAATTGAAAGGCTAGATGCATTCTTGGTAACTACCAGTGTGTAGAAGTTTTATGGTACACCATGTGTTCTTCTGTGGGCAGGTGTTGGTCCTGAGAAGGACCACCCAAACTCGACGGTTCTACAAGTGTGTTCTTATCCTCTTCAGGAGAATGAAAGAATACATGTGTACCGTGAAACCTCTACACTCTTCCTTTTTTTGCCATGGAAACCTTCAGAAGTTACAACATCTTGCACCTTGAGCGCCCTGCAGTCTAGATAAGAGTGCCATTCATTTGGCTATGCCCTTGGCCAACATGAACCAATTCCTGCCATATTTGGTAGATTTTTTTCATCATGCATTGAATGTTGATGTACATGGTGTAAGGTCATGAAACTGCTCAAATGCACCAAAAGAACATTGATGATGCCACACTTTGCTACTATATTACTTGTTTTATCAGAGCAGCTGTTTACATGTATGTCTTTAAGCAGAGCTTGAGTGCAGCACTGGATGTGGACTGACTAAAATTGTGTATACCTATTTTTGTTTTCAGCTCAAGGAATCACCAAGTAAAAAGAAAGTGAAACTCTCTGTCAGACCCCATCTCCTGTACAGGGTAAGTATGTTCTGCCTTCTGGGGAGAATTTCATGACACGGGATTTTCACTTGTCCTTTTTTCAATGACTATTTGTTATAAGCTACTGAAATCCCTACGTATGATTGGCTAATGGCAAGTTTGTCAGTGAAAAGCACGGATAGGATGCTTTATGAAATATTCCCATGTTACAATTTGATGGTGCCATTTTCATGCACAGTGCCAAGAGGATTTCAGCTGACTAAGATAATTAATATATAATGACATTAAAAGGTTATTATAGAGGGTTTGAAAGTACTGATTGAATCTAATTTTTGTGTACCATGAGAGTACAGTATTTATGGAATGAAGTGAGACCATTAGAGATATTTTTGTTAAATTATAGCTATTAACCTATTCATCGGATTTGGCCTTTTGGGACGGACTCGCTCATACAGGTATGTTGATGTTTTTGTTAGATAAGAGGTTGTTGCAATGTTTTTATTGTATTTTTCTTCAGCCTATGGAAGGCCAAGGAAATCTGATTGCAGATCCCGATGCAACCTATCAGCTCTTTGATAGAGTCATCAACGTCCGAGAGGGGTTCACCGTACCCCTAGGGCTCAGAGGAGTCGTTACTGCTATTCATACAGGTAAGGAGATGCAATAACTGTAAAATAAAGTGAATTGAACTGAATTGCATCACATCACATTGCATTGAATTGAATTTAAGTTGAGTTATATTAGATCAAATCAAAACTGAATTAAACCTTAGTCTAAAACCATGAAAAACAGAGGCAAAAGTAGAAATATATTGATTCATTGCCCTCTTTGTTCAACTTCGACTCAAGTCACATTTCATTCATGATACACACAGAGTGCATTAAGTCCATTGAACATACATGTACATACACAATTGTGATGTGTGCATCATATTATGCAGTGTACACACATAGCATTTCTTTACAATACACCAATGATATATTTTATTGTTCCAAATAGACATGAAATGAAATACTCCAAAAATTTGCTATGCCCAATCGATCGTGGGCCCGGCAGCTGCTGTGCAGCGCCAGATCGAGGAGGCTCTATCCCTTTAATCGTTGAACACTAAACAGGGTAGCAGCAACTCCCATCTTTTGACGTCTTTTGGTCTGACACGGCCGGGGTTTTAACTCCCGACTCTCCGGTTGTGAGACAGACAGACAGTTTGTTTGTTTGATCATTTATTTTCCATAATCATATAAAAAAAGTTCATTACAATACAAATTAAATACATGCAATAATATACATTCATAAAAGTAAAATACATATAAACAGTTAATACAGAATGCCTTTCAATAAAAACAAGAAAGGGTAATACATGCTAAATCATTTGAAAATGAAAAAAAGGGAAACTAAAATAAGGCCATGTGGCCCTGTAAAATAAGTTCCCTTATATCTATATCTAATACAATAAAATATATTATGTGTTACTGAAAGACATGTTTACAAAAAAAAGAAACAAAAATGAAATGTGTCAGAGGAACATCGACAAAAAAAAAATATGGCAATACATGCACTACTTGGGGTACATGTACATGTCAGTATTTTGATCAAAAGAATGTTTTCAAATGTTTTTTCAATGAGTTTTGGTTATTACAAAGAGAAATATAATTTGGTAATGAATTCCAAATGATTGGTATACTACATCGAGGACATTTTTCTTCATACATAAATAAAACTTTCCAACGATGAAAATTATATCGATTTCTTGTATTGTAATTGTGAACATTAAGATTTGCAGAGAACATAGTGGAAATGTTATATGGAAGTAGATTGTGAAAATACAAGTAACCCAACACTGCTGTTTGATACTGATATAAATCAGTTATATTCAAAGTTTTGAGTTTTATAAAGAGAGGAGCAGAATTGGCAAGGTAATGGCTGTTGGTGCAAATTCGCAAAGCTTTTTTTGTAATCTAAATAAGGTGTTTATTTTTAACTTAGTACAATTACCCCAAACGCTGACACAATATGATAAGTATGGTAATATAAGAGCATTATATAATGAAATCAAAGAATGATTTGAAAGATAGTATTTAAGCTTAAATAAAATACCAATACACCTGGATACTTTGCAAATAACATTGTTAACATGGGTATCCCATTTTAAATTACAGTCAATATAGATTCCAAGAAAATTTACAAAATTTACCCTCTTTAGAGGAATGGAGTCAATGGAAATGGTAATATCAGTCAATGTGTTTGAAATATCAGATAGGTTATGTAAAGAAAATATCATGAAATTGGTCTTCTTTTTGTTTATAAGGAGTCTATTAGCTTTAAACCAATTACACACTTTAGTCAATTCGAAATTAAAGTTTTGTTCTAAGTTTAAAAGGTTAGGTTGCGTATAAAATATTGTTGTGTCATCTGCATACATTGTAAAATTAAAATTACCAGAGGATTTAAGTATGTCATTTACATATATCAAGAAAAGCAAGGGGCCAAGAATAGACCCCTGGGGAACTCCATTATTTACCATGAAACGATCCGATGAATATTCATAAAAAACAGTATATTGATAACGGTTTTGTAAATAACTCTGAAACCATTGATGTGCTATGCCCCTTACACCATAATATTTAAGCTTGTATAAAAGAATGTCATGATTCACAATATCAAAAGCTTTGGAAAGGTCCATAAACAGACCTATTCCAAAGTTGTTATTTTTTATGGCTCCAACGATTTTGTCTTGTAAATTAATCAAAGCATGTACAGTTGAATGGTTTGAACGGAAACCATATTGACTATTAGTAATATAATTATTATTATTCAAGTAAGAAAAAAGACGTTTGTGCATACACTTTTCTAATATTTTTGACAGAGAAGGTAAAACTGAAATAGGTCTGTAATTTTCAAAATTATGACAATCATCTTTTTTATAAATAGGAACTATTTTAGCAATTTTCAGTTTGTCTGGAACAATTCCAGTAGCTAAGGATTGATTAAAAATATGTGTAACTGGTTTAACAATTGAATAAATTATCTTCTTTAAAACAGCAGTGCTAATAGAGTCAAACCCACATGACTATTTTTTAGTGTTTTACAATTTTCAATAATTTCACTTTCATTTACCGGTGTTAAATATAATGAAACAGCACTTGGAGTTGTCAGATAATCTTTGAAATCAGAAGATAAATAACTATTGTCTTGAAGTAATAAATCAATTGCCTTGGCACATGAATTAATGAAATGATTATTAAAATCATTTGCAATTTGCTGTGGATCATCAACACGTTTATCATCAATTGTAAAATACTTAGGAAGAGATTTTTTTGTTTTTCTCAGTATATTATTCAAAACAGACCAGGTGCCTTTAACATCATTATGAAAATTGTTCAAGTTATTGCAGTAAAATGATTTTTTGGCGTTCCTCAAAATCTGATTCACTTTGTTTCTAAAGTTTTTGTATTTATTTTCATGAGATAAAGAACGATTATTCAAAAATATTTTGTAAAGCTTATTCAGACAGACACTCTACCAACTGAGCCAACTCTTTATTCAAAATTTCTCCACAAAGCATGTGAGTTGAATAAGCAAAGTCAATGCAAAACCCCTCTGTTTAAGGTTTCACCCTAAAGATAATGTGACAAAAGTTGAACCACAAAGACTGTACTCTCAATTTCTTCCAAACTGGTGTTTTCTACTGTATTTTTTTTTTGTAGGGAATACTGTTCTGGACACCACATATGATATAGTCTTCGACGAGGAGTTTCCAGGTGCCTTGGAGCTACGGTGTACCGGGAAGCGAGGTTACCGTCTCAACGCCTCCGCTCTCATCAACATCAGCTACGGTCAGTCCAAGGTCAAAGGTCACCAGGGGCATGAGAAGACGATGGCTGTCGTGAAACCTCAGGTGGGATAATCTAAAGATAGGTTTAAAGGCCTAGTCAAAACAATATATGACTAAATTGAGTCAATTCCATTAGTCAATGGTTTATTTGTATGAATACATGATACACAGCCAAAACGCTAAATGTAGTTTACAGTTAAAATATATAAAGGTCATTCATAGGCAAGAATAATAAAGGATGCAGATACATGAATGTGTAGGAATTTGCAATTAAATTAAAAACACTAAACTATTACATTCATCCTAATTGAGAAATAACAACCAGCTTAAAGCATTTTAAAGATTTTTTTTGTAATGTTTTGTAATCAATGGAAATTTGACATAGGCTGTATAAAAAAATTAATATATATATAAAAAACAGTGATATTTTCATGTCAGATTTCTAAATTTTCATATTTTTTCCTTTCCTCCAGAAATGCTAGATGTTGTTTGAGGTTTTTATTATTGTTTTATTTAAATTTATCTGTTTATTGGCATAGACATGGATATATTACCCAGCAGCACAGGGTGAAAGGGTAAATTTACAAGGAAGTAAAATACAATCTGACTCCAGCATATTGTATTATTTTTGAGTGGTCCTTTATTGTAAAACTAAACCCTAAGTACATGTAGGTCTTGCGCGTATGACGCGATTCTGCGGTAGGATTTCAAGTTTCTAAGGGATCTACCAAACTAATGTGTACTATACATGTACATGTACATGTATGTACATGTAGTTAGGGTTGACTCTTATATGTTGTCATTGCTTATCATGTATTCAATGGATTTAGACCAATACTGTCGCTGTTTGTGCCTGGTAATTTGTATATTGTATATTTGTATAGTGGGCGCGTCGTGGTCTAGTGGTTCTGACTCGCCTTTCAAACAGAGGGTCGTGGGTTCGAATCCTACCCATGGCATGTTTTCCTTCACCAAGATATTTATCCACACTGTGCTGCACTCAACCCAGGTGAGGTGAATGGGTACCCGGCAGGATTATTTCCTTGAATGCACGGAGCGCCGGTGATGGTAGCTCGAGCTAAAGTCGGGGTGATAATAGCATCGCTTTGTATCTTTAGGCAAAAAGCGCTTTATACATTTATCTTGTGGGAAACAGGTTATAGAAATATCGGCTTTATTATTATTGTTTTTATTGTTTTATTTTTACATGTATCTTCGGCTTTGGTGTGCTACCCTTTGGGTGAAGAAAATGACCGACAAAAGCGCAGGACGTACTCAAACGCGTGATGAGTATTACAGAAAGCGCATGGTTCAACTAGGCTCAACTAGTTTAGATGATAATATATTTTCATTTTATTGTGGTTCTGTAGTTGATTTTTAAGATCCTAAGGATTCTAAACACGTAGGGTACTATATGTATTTAGAATTTATCCTTTAGCTTTGCTATAATTGCTTTCTTTTTTCCTGTGGCCTACCCTTTAGGTGAAGAACGTGAGTGACCCAGGTCATACTCAAAGCCAGGAGTACTACAGAAATCGTATGGCCCAACTAGGATCAGCAGAGGCTGCAGGAAGCCCTCGGCCATCGCAGCCCGGTGGCATGTACAAACGACCGAACCAGCAGGTCCAGCAAGAATCATTCCCTAGCCAGGTAAATGTGTGATTTAAAAAAAACTTTTGACACTCTGGTTTTTCACCTCATGCAGTAAACTGTTTTCATGAGAAAGTCCGTCAAACCAAGGGTGATTGATTGAATATAATTTAATTGAACTATGCTTATGATATCAATTGAGTTATTCATTCATTAAATTATGTAATATTTGTAATTGCTCATTTCATTCTTTATAATTAGCTCCATGTACCAGGAATATTTTCAATTTCTTTTCTGACCTGTAACTTTAACTTAAGCTTTTCTCCGTATCTGGAAGTGCATAGGGACTCACTTATGTGAGTGATACGCGCTATACATGCAATGTTCATTTTTTTTTTTATAGGACCACCTGACTAAAGAGTAAAGGTTAATCTACATTATTACATTGCTCTGCAGGTGTATTCAAGGACGAAAGTAAGAGAAGATGTAGGAGGATCACCCATCTCATACGCCAAAGCTACTACCAACTCCTCTCAGGCCAAGGCCACCGTTCCTCCGGTAAGACAGTCGTCCTCTGCCCAGCAACCCAAGACAGGAATGCAAGGCTTGGGGAAGATCCCAGGAGGTAAAGCCGATGCGAAGGGTGAGAGGCACCAGAAGGGCCACAGAGGATCTCCTGTCTCTGAGAAGAAGGTCACCATCCTGAAGCGGAATCAAGATCTCGGTGAAGTCCAGGATGTTGCAAAGGCTGCGGGAGGACGTAGTGATGACACCAATCAAAGGAGAGGTGGACAGGGTGAGAGATTACAGAAAGATGATAGAACGGAGAGTGTTCCGCCGGTGGTGAAGAAGACGGTTGAAGTAGATCAGCCACCGAAGCACCAAGGTTCACCTTCAGCCCGATTACCGCGCCTTACCAAGGACAAGGTACCTGCTGAAGCGGAAGACGTGGACGAACTCTCTTCAATCTGGCAGAAGCTGATGCAGGTACAGGATAGTCCTGCGAGGGTCAAGGATGAGGATGGAGACGGACAGAGGACAAGGAAGACGACGAGTACAACGGAAGAGGATGAGGAGGGTCCAGAGGATGAGGAATATGTAACAAGCATGGGGTCTCAAGATGAAGATGAGGATGCTGAGGAAGAGGATGATGTGGAGAGGATGACACCAAACACATATCGAATGGTACGTTTAATGTTGTAGGATTAACGTGTGAAGGTCTGAGCTACAGTTTTTCAACAGTGTGCAATGCAATACTGTTGAATTATTATCGTAGCATCATAGTTCTTCATCTTGTATGAAATCTCTGACAAAGGTTATGCCATCAAGCATTTTGAAGTAGTGAACACAAGTTACAAAACTGAAAGATCACCAACACAGATAAGCATTAAACCTCAGAAAAGGATCTGTGTACTCTTACTTGTTGTGCTGCATGCAACCCCGGTGAGGTGAATGGGTACCTGGTAGGAAGAAATTCCTTGAATATGCCAGAGCGCCTGTAGGCAGCACGGCTATAGCCGGAGTAATAATGATAATAGCATTATTATAATACGCATTTGAGTATGTCATGTATATACTGTACATATAGAAATTGCACAATATAAATGCACAGTTATTATTGTTACCTGTTTGGCAAGTTTCTTTGCAATTACAAATTTGTATTATTTGGCACATGATTTTTCTACTCTTCGAAGGTCTTGGAAGGTCGTTTAACTGGATTCTGTTCAAATTCAATTTTATAATTGTTACCACAACTGAAATGTATTGAATAACATATTAATGTAATTTCTTTATTTGATTTTTTTTTTTAGACTCAAACAGAGCAGTTATGTCGCCTTCTCAACATCAGTTCAGGGAATCCCACAGAGGAACCAGCAGAGAAAACCAATCAAACCGCTGGTCAGGAATCTAGTACATCATCGAGAGTAGGGTATACTAAGCAAGTATCTGTGGCAGAACTCTTCGGTAAGCTCATGTTTTGAGTCGTATACCAAAAACACAAAGTAGTATATTCTATTTCTATACACAATTGAATCAGATTGTGCACATATGTATGTTTAAATATTTGATGATGTTGTTGACTGTGTCTGACGCATGTAGATTGCTTTTAATGATCCAACTCTGAAGTTTTGTAAGCATTTTCTAAATGTATGTGTCATTCAAGATTGCAGCTTAAAAGCTGAATTGACAGATGTTTTACCTTAAAAAAAAATGAAATTAAAAAATGAGCAATATGACAAAAGAATCAAGAAATTACAGAACAATTACAATATGAATTCAATATATTACGGTCTATGAAAGTCTATGAGATGTATTTTACTAAAGATTTGAAAGATCATCTGAGAAGGTTGAGAAGAACAGCAATATGAAATCATAATTATGCCATACATGTACATGTATGTATTTTAAAAACAATTGAATAAAAGTGCAGTTGTTTTAATCTGTCTATTAGTATTGAGTGTTGGCAGTTGAAAAGGTAAAATCAGCTGACTGGCTAGTGTGAGACTAACTTGGGAATATAAATCACAAGAAATCGAATGGGAATATGATAACGTGAATTGCGGCTCTCTAATGGTAGCCTGCCCAGTTGAAGGCATGTTTTGCATTCCCCACCCATGTAACTTGTTAAAGTTGCTGGTACAAATGCATTTTGCATCAGACACTTCATTGCTGACTGTATTGAAGCGATCTGTGCTCTTGAATAGTTTTAAACTTTTAGTGCCTTGCCAAGTCTGTAAATCATCATAATGCCTGCAATATGAAAAAAAATCAATATAACAAAAGGAAAAAGCTACTTAATGCCTAGAATTGCAATTTAGTAATAATGATAATAATATGCAACATTTAAATAGTGCTTTAATGTTTCTAAAGAAGCACTGCATATTACCTTGGCTGTAGCACGGCTACCCTGATCAGGGGTGCGTTTCATATAGGATTTGCTACTGTTGTAGCTTTGCCATAATGGCAACTATCATGGTAACAGGGCTCAGCAGCCAATCAGAAGAAAGGTTACCATGGCAGTTGCCATAATGACAAAGTTACAACAGGTGCAAGTCCTTTATAAAAAAAACGGGCCCCAGGTACTCAAGCATTGAGAGTGGCAAATGCAGATTAACGTCATGCTAAAACACACAAGTGCCATGGTGGTTTGAACCGCAGACCTTGGGTTCAAAGTCCATAGACTTATCCACTGAGCCACAAGACATCTACTTTGGTGTTGTGGTCTGATTAGTTTGTTATAAATTTTTGAAATTGCGAAAATTATATTCAGTCACCGATGATAAAAACTTGATGCAATGATGACATCCCCTCGACACAAAAATGAAGGTATGGGACATCAAATAGAATATTGACTGTTTCAGCTTTTATTTTATCATGATTTAAATATAAGGGAAGTTGAAGAGTAATCCCTTAGACTCAGTCATTTTTTTTGTAATACAAACTGTATTCTTTGAAAGTAATATCAAATGAATATTCAATTTTCAATGTATAATTTTTCCTGAAATATCACTGCATCGGCTTCCTGATTTTTCATTTCACAGAATCTGCCAAGAACACCAGTGCACCCCCTCGCAGCCCCATCAGCTTGCCCCAGGGCGGGCCCGTAGTGCATTCCAAACCCATGGGACAGGTAGCACCCCACCCTCAGAGTGGCCCTCTGATGGGACCCCACCCCACGGGGGACAAGGAGACCTTCCAGAAGCCACCCATGTCCAAGCAGCTGTTCATGGTACAAGCACCTACTCCGATTGGACCGCCGGTGTTTCAGCAGCAGCAGCAGCTGCCACAACCGGGCATGATGAAGCAACCCTTTATGGCATCGTCCCCGTCCAAACTGGAGCAGGTACTGTAGGAATCACTCCTAAATTATTTATGATTTAACAGGGTTCCCAGCCCATCAGGGAAAATTATTTTACTTTTTTCCAGTCAGGGAAAAATCAAGGAATTTGATTTTTAAAATACCTCAAATCAGGGGAAAATGCCTTTAATGAGGGAAAAATCTGGGAATTTTGATTGACCCAAAATTCGAAAGCATGGTAGTCAGTCAGACTCTGTTATTCTTTGTTGCATATCAAAATAACATCCTTTAAATGATTGGTTATGGTGGTTTTTAAGTGTAGCCTCTTTGTGACTACGGTACAAAATTTTATACTGAAAATACATGTAATTCACTGCAACAACATCCAAAACATGCAAAACTGGGAATGGGTTTGAATAGTTATCAGGGAATTTTTAAACTTCATCAGGGAAAAATCAGGGAATTTTGTTTTCTTGAAATGCTGAGAACCCTGTTTAAAGAGAGCTTTTTCAAAACAATATCTTGTTAACTGGTATGTTAATAACAGGTATCACATAATGACCCTTTATGGCAAAACAACCCTTTATGGTATCATCCCCGTCCAAACCTGAACAGGTAGTAATCACTCCTAGATTCTTTATGTTAATAAAGATAATAATGATAGACATTCATATATATAGCGCCATCTCCTAGAAAAAGTCTATTCCGAGGCACGCTATTGTTATTATCCCAGCTTCAGCTCAAACTACCATCCAGTGCTCCGTGCATTCAAGGAATTAATCTTGCCTGGTACCCATTCACCTCACCTGGGTTGAGTGCAGCACAGTGTAGATGAATATTTTGCTGAAGGAAAACACGTCATGGCTGGGATTTGAACCCACGTCCTTCTGATTGGAAGACGAGAGTCGTAACCACTAGACCACGACGCCACCACATTGATTTGAAGAGAAACCTTTTTTAGTACAATATCTTGTTAGGAGGGAAGTTCACCCTGGGAGATTTTCATAAAAGCAAAAAAATAAGAAAAACATGTTAAGATTTGGCAAAAATCGATCAAGGATCAGCTGAGTTATGGGTTTCTTAAGTTTTGAGGCTTTTGTCTTGCCTGCATAGCAGAGCGAGACTTACATGTATAGGCGGCGGCGTCAACATCAAATCTACTAAGGTTAAGTTTTTGAAATGTAATCATAACTTAAAAAGTATATATATGGACCTAGTTCATGAAACTTGTACATAAGGGTTATGAAGTATTACTGAACATCTTGCCCGAATTTCAGGTCACATGACCAAGGTCAAAGGTCATTTAGGGTCAGTGAACTTTGGCTATGTTGGGGGTATTTGTTGAATTACCATCGTAACTTTGAAAGTTTATGGATCTACTTCATAAAACTGAGACATATGAGTAATCAAATATCACTGAATATCCTGTGCGAGTTTTAAGTCACATGACCAAGGTCAAAGGTCACTTAACGCCAATGAACTTTGGCCCCGTTGGGGGTAATCGTTGAATTGCCATCATAACTTTGAAAGTTTATGGATATACTTCATGAAATGTGGACATAGGGGTAATAAAATATATTACTGATCATCTTGCACAAGTGTTAGGTCACATGATCAAGGTTGAATGTCATTTAGGTCAATGAACGTAGTAAATTATTATACGAATTGGGTTTTTGTGAATATTTATTTGATAGATGTTTTCAAAGGTATTACTGCTACTACAGTATATCGGATCGCGTAATGCAAGCGAGACTGCCAGAGGCACTCCACTTATTTTAGTTTTATGACGTCATATGCGAGCAGCTCCCTGTTGGTCATGTGATCGAAATTCCATAAATTGCCATTTTCTCAGAAAATTGAAACTTTATTTACTTGTGCAGTCATTATATCACATTACACATCATTCATAGTTTTCAAACTGATTGGCCTCCTGATTTGTTGCAAAAGTGATGATGGCTACTTGACTGCTACATGTAGTCTGATTTCAGAAATGAATTTTTGCCTTCTTTATGTTATGTTATGTAGGTGGCAATATATAAACAAAGATAAGATAGATTTCAATTCAATTCAAGTTTTTTTTTCTCGCTATAAAATAAGCCTGAGTCGAATCGATTTTAAAATCGGTGTTCGATCGATGTCATCGAGCGCCGGTGCAGATTTTGCAAAATCGGTGCATCGAAAAAAAAAAGAAAAAAAATACATCGGCCGGCAGATTCGTTTGATTCACACAATCAATCATCAAAATAAACAGAAATGTCCAACTTGACTACTAGTACTACTTACTTGATTTGTATTCCCCCCAAAATGAAACCGAGTGTGTAATTATGATGCCTATTCACCATTAATTTGAAGTTTATTTCGATCATAGTTCGAGTCTTACTCGTCTGCTCGTGCCGAGATAATTTATGCACGATGAATTCATGAATGGAAATCATCGATTGTGCAGCGCATGCGCTGTACTGTGCTTTAATCAAAACAGAAAATGGCCGGAAAATTGACGCAATCAACGTAAAATAAACCTTGCTATCATGAACAATATTAATATCATGACCATAGAACATTATTTAATCGTAATATTTGACAATAATTTGCATATGATAATCATTAATATGAATTTAGAGCTTGATGTGAAACGTTTGTATTTCGTTTCAATTTTCAATGACGGACATCACATGACGATCGACTTGAGCGAGAACACTTGTCAAAAAAAAAAATTATCACGTCAGGATTGATTCTCGAACATAATTGTCAACATGCAGAAACTTTTTCAAGATCGTAATATCTCCATATAATAACATTTTACATCATGTAACATGACAAAACAGAGTAAATTGCGTGATATTTTTTTTCCATCAATTTGAAGCTAATTTGTGCCCAACTTCGAGCTCTGATTTTCATTAATGGAAAATATGTCCTACGTCAACGAACGCGCATGCGCATTGTGCTTCTTTTTCTCGGAGCTAGCTAGCTAGCTCCGGAGACGTCCAGGCCAGAGATGGAATTAAAATAAAAAATAATGCCAGTATATTAAATACTATAAATACTTCCATATGAACATGACATGCTTTGCTGACATTGTCATTATCTTTAATATGGCCATAAAATCTTATTAAATCGTAATTATTTAACATCCAATAATAATTCATATGAATTTAGTGCTCGATCCGAGACATATTTATTTCGATTGCATGCTCTTGTCTTGACGTGTCTAAAATTAAAAAAATATGGATTATCATATCAGGATTAATTCTCGAACATCGTCATTACTCATATTCCACAATCTTTCCTCACAATCGTTATATCAGCATTGAATACCAATTCAAATGACCATCCAGAGAAAATTACGTATTTATTCCCGTCAATTTGGAGCTCATTTTGGATCTAACTACACAATCTCAGGCAAGTTACAGTGCTCCCGCTGGTTGCACTTTTTTGCTGGCGCTGGCCGGGGCTGCGGGCGGGGGTGGTGTGTGCGAGTCTGGACCGCGAATGCTAGTTGACCGAAAATCGTTCGGATCGACTCTGCGTGATTCATGTCTTTGATATTGTTTCATTTTAAACTTATATATTGTCATCTGCAAATATCATTGTTGATGATATTTTGGGAAGAATTCTGCATTGGTCCCGGCTTTTTTGTGTTTTGTGATCATGGAAAATACAAACGAACTTTGCTCTGTCATCTGCTTGTGCAACGCTCACCCAGCCAGCGCATACCGTCAGTGCATGCAATGCGTGCATAGTGCATCGACGCGACGGCCGGAGCAAAAAAAATATTGACTCGATTTTCCCCGCCGCGCCTTCAAAATTCGATTCATCGATGTTCGATCGAATTAAAGCTGTCGAACACCGGTTTTCAAAATAATCGATATGACTCAGGCTTACTATAAAATAAACATATAATAAAATGTGTGGAACAGACAAATAGTACACAAAATGAAATATATTCAATTTTATAAGTAAAAAAAAGTACTAAGACGGAAGCAGCAAAGGAGGAGAGTATTTCCATATAATACTGCCAACCCAAATTACTTTAATAATAATTTCAACACATTCAATTGACAATTTACAGATGGATCAAGGAAGCATCACGATGCATGGCACCGGAAGCCCAATGCCACCGCCACCTCACCGTATGCAGATGTCACCCCAGAAACCATTCATGATACCACATATGATGCCTGGTGAACCGGTTGGGTACCACCAGCCACCACCACCACCAATGCATGGACCACAGTACACACCACCCGAGTACCACCAGAGAGGCCCCCACCACCGTGGCCCCGCACCGCCCAGGATGCCCCCTGGTCCACCGTTCATGCAACCCCAGGGGCAGGACTATTACCAGGGACCGCCGCTGATGGCTATACCGCCGGCAACCGAGATGCTGAAAGGCTGGTGCATGGCGCAGAAACTCCCTCCACCGAAGTTTGCCTTTCACAAGCTTCCACAGGTAAGGGTTACCTCATGGTACATGTATTTCACTAAATCATACAACCTATTGATCTTGTATTTGAAATGTTAACTCTGTACTTTGATGATTGTGTTGAGTATACAGGGTTCCCACAGTCATGGAAAATCCTGGACAAATTTGTGGTCATGGAAAAGTCAGGGAATTTTCGAAAATTTGTGAAAAGTTATGGAAAAGTCATGGAAGTGCATTTACCCATTGGATATGGCAGCTTTCCAGTTTGTCGTGTCTCGCAACTCTCATACTCTGTGATCATACTTTGATATCGTAATTGGTGTGCATGATTTCCATTTTTCCCAGTTTTGTGACATCCCAAATTGTACTTAACTCCCGGGATGTCACGGGAGGTCATGGAAAGCAGCAATTTAGTCATGGAAAACTCATGTAAATTTTGTTTTCAAATTTCTGTGGGAACCCTGGTATATTATTTTGCTTGTTATAAATGTCTTTTGTAACATCATTGTTCATTGACCGGGTCGTTGAAAAATGGAGGAGAGTATGAAACAAATCTCAATGGCCAGTTGTGGTAACGATTTCAAAATGGGTTTGTACTGTACAGAATCAGATAAATGACCACCCAAGAACCTGTACATGTATGTATAGATTAAAATATGTGCCTAAGGATTCTGGAAGAAAATGTGTGATTGCGTAGAAGTTAGCAAAATAAGCATGGCATTACAGTCTTTTTCCAAGCAATAATAACCCTGTGCCCCATATGTGCTTAGCTGTGTTGGTAATCCTCAATTATTTTTTTTTTTTCAGCTTTTATTAGATTTCTAGATTTAACAAAGTTTAGTTTAAAGGTCAAGTCCACCTCAGAAAAATGTTGATTTGAATCAATGCAGAAAAATCAGACAAGCATTATGCTGAAAAAAAAAAGAAAGTTATGACATTTTAAAGTTTCGCTTATTTTTCACAAAATAGTTATATGCACAATTTAGTCACATGCAAATGAGAGAATCGATGATGTCCCTCACTCACTATATCTTTTGTTTTTTATTGTTCGAATTATACATTATTTCAATTTTTGCAGATTTGACAATGAGGACCAACTTAACTGAACCATAAAATATTAAGCAATGGTAATTCAACATGTTCAGGGAGAAATAAAACTTTGTTTCACAGGACAATGAGGAGTAAATTAGAATATTTCATATTTCATATAATAAAATACAAAAGAAATAGTGAGTGAGTGATGTCATCAGTTCCCTCATTTGCATACCGACCGGGATGTGCATATGACTGTTTTGTGAAATCAAGCGAAACTTTAAAATGTCCTAACTTTCTTATTTTACATCCGGTTTTGATGAAATTTTTCAACATTATGCTTGTCTGATTTTTCTCTATTCAAATCAACATTTTTCTGAGGTGGACTTGACCTTAAAGTAATTTCAACAAATCTACAATGATAGTGACAATTGTCCTTGGGTTTTACAGATTTTCTCATGAAATCATGTGTTTAGTGCAACAACATTCATTTGATTTATTTCATTCATTCAATCTAAAATCTAAATTCTAAATGAAGTATGATTACTTCTCCTGTGACAGGGCATGGTGAAAGCTGTATGTACTCTAGGAACCGGTATCAGTTACGATGGTCCACCTTGCACAACTGAGTCTATGGCTATAGATAGAGCTGCGGGGGTAGCCCTCCATAAACTGGTAAGTTTAATAGGAAAAATAATCATCAGCTATCCCCTCCACCCAAAAATATGTGAATAAATAAATGAACGAACAAACAAACAAACTTTTTAGAAAAAAAATGAATAGTGATAATAATGAAATGATGAGGATGGTGATGATGCTGCTGCTGATGATGATGAAAATGATGATGATGGTGGTGATGATGATGATGATGATGGTGGTGGTGGTGATGATAATGGTGATGATGATGAAGAGGACCATGATTATGATCATGATGATGAGGATGATGAAGAGGAGGAGGATGGTGATGATGATGGTTTCTCAAGCTTTTCATGAGACTTGCAATATTCTACTGTGGGTTTTATCATCAGCAGTTTGTGTGTTTTTTTATATGGCATAATGGGGAGATAAGAGAGGGTGTTTTTTTCTGAGATTTTTTTTTTCTTAAAGGACTAGAAAAATCATGAGGAGAAGAAAGCACTGTTCTGCGAGATTGATTCAAGACAGACATTTAAAAACAAGACAAAGAGATTTGTTACATTGAGTTTCACTATTCAATTTGTCATGCATGAACACATAAAGTGTCATCTGCGTTTTTAAACTTTGTCAATTTTAGCCGATAGCTCCTGTTCATCAGCTTGTCAGGGCACCATTGCACCAACCACCCGGCGTGATGCACCCTCCTAACATGAAACCAAATTTCATTTTGTCCATTGATTTTCATCTTTGTTTTTTAAATTGTGTTAATTTTAGCGGATAGCTCCCGTTCACCAGTTGGTCAGGGCACCATTGCATCAACCACCCAGCATGATGCACCCTCCGAATATGAAACCCAATTACAGGCCAAAAGGAATGCCACAAGGTTATCCTCAAGGTGAGATAATAATAATCTACAATCATGTATGGTAATTCCTTAAAATGTGCAACCTTTTTTTTGTATTTCTGGCCCCCATTTTTCTTTCTTCATAAACTATTGAAGCCATGATGTGATTGTGGGCATTACACCTGGAGTACAGGGGGACGGACGTACATACTCAAAAGTCAAAACCCATCAATTTCATTAATAAGAAGCATATCTGGGCCCCATCTTACAAAGAGTTGTGATTGTTTTGATCAAACTCAATTATGGAAAGCCAGCAACGCCCACATCTAAAAATGAATGTTTGTTCAAAAATATGTCTAGTTATGATGTATTTTCATAAATTCATTGATTTCTTGACAATTTGGTGTGTTTGCCTTTGTTACAAAGGACATTTTGCAAATTTCCTGTAGAAAAAAATATGACAATGAAGGATTTTCATAGACTTATGATTGATTGGATCAATCGTAAGTCTTTGTAATACGGGGCCCAGATGTCTCTTATATAGCGCAGAAGAATATATAGTTTAGTGAATAGTTTCTGCGCTCTCTAAATCGTTATTCATTATTCTTAGTATTATAGAATTTCCCAGTAGTAGTCTTGAATCTAGTTTACCTTATTTTAACTGCACTTTTTCAGACCAAGTTTACAAATTGACCTCCCCCCTTCCCCATCCGTAAGATCACAACGTTAAGCGGTATGTTAATGGTATTCCTATGTAGTTAGATTTTTGCCCATCAATATTAAAAGCTTGTAACATTCTTTTACACTCAAATCTGTCTATTAAGGCGACCCAAGGGTCACAGAAAATGTGGCCACTATAGACAGGTTATAGACGGGTTCTATAACACATGTTCCGTTCAAATGGAAGACAGTTTTGGTGACCATTAAAGATACATGTAGGTTGTCACTAAAGACAGATGGCCACTGAGACAGGTTTGACGATATGATATTTTCCGTGAATGAACATTTTCAATTTCTTTTAATTGTATGATGAATATATTTTAACAGTGAGTATGGCCCCTGCGATGATGTATCCATCTCAGCACCAAGAACCTCCAGTACCAGGAATCTTTGTTCCTCTTCAGGTAAGCATTCTCTCTTCGTCCCTCTCTCTTTCCTCTCTCTGTTTGTCTTCATTCTCTTACTGTCTTTCTATCTTTCTGTCTTTCTTACCCTAACCCCCCTCCCTCTCTCTCTCTTCTCTCATTCCTGTGGGGGCGTCATGGTCTAGTGGTTAAGATTCTTGTCTTGCAATCTCAGGGACGTGGGTTTGATTCCAAGCCATGGCATGTTTTCCTTCAGCATGAAAATTTACCCACATTGTGCTGCACTCAACCCAGGTGAGGTAAATGGGTACCGGCAGGAAGTAATTCCTCAAAAAGCTGAGCACCGGAATCGGTAGACTAGCTTAGCCGGGGTAATATAGGAGCACCTTGAGCACCTAGCAAGGTGGATACGTGTGCTATACAAATCCTATATTATTTATTATTATTATTCCCTATTTGGCTGAGTCATTACTTTCATAAATAAACAGATGGTTCCGTTTGACCTGTTGAATAAGATGAAAAAGCAAGATGGAATTAGCATCTCTGAAAACCTTCAGATTGCCAATATATACCCCACTGTAGGTGGTTGCCAAAGGCATTATAGCTTTGGTCGTCAGTCTATCTGCCTGTTCCACTTGAATGATAATAATATAGGATTTGTATAGCACATGTATCCACATTGCTCGGTACTCAAGGCGCTCCTAAATTACCCCGGCTAAGCAAGTCTACCGATTCTGGTGTGCACAGCTTTTTGAGGAGTTACTTCCTGCCGGTACCCATTTACCTCACCTGGGTAAATTTCTTGCTGAAGGAAAACATGCCATGGCTTGTGGAATTGAGCCCACGTCCTTCAGATTGAAAGACCTTCAGTGGATCAGCTTAAAACTAGGTCAATGTATGCATATGTAAGTGTCAATGATGTAATAAGTAATTGGAGTATTAAGGGGAAAGGTCACAGAGGTTATTATTTGCATTGGAATTGCTTGCTCTTGTGAATGGGATTACAAGGCCACAGAGACAATTATTTGAAAGTTTGGAAGTTAAGTGTGTGATATATTTCTAATGTGACAATGGCAGAGGCATAGATTTAGACTATGTGTAGTTTAGAATCAATCTCTGTATAATTATCTTCCTTTCTTTTTAGGTAACCAAGCAGCTCGCAACATCCGTGTCAAAACCCAATATCCCTGATGGTACCCAACCAGGAACTGACCCTCACGTTTCGGCCCCTGTCCCTGGCATGGAACACCCAAGGACTTACCCCAGTCATCCCCACCCATCAGGTATCCCCAAAGAAGCGCAGCTACAATCCGATCCAACAGTTCCAATGTCAGTCCAAGGAATCCCAGTCCAGGCCCAGACAAGAACGGAACTGAGTCAGTACCCCTATCCATCACCTCACGAGCTCAAACAAGCCGTAGACACTGCTTCGGGAAGCAGCAGGCTGCCAGATGTCACACAAACGAATGGACAAGGTACCCTGGGGGACCAAACGCATCTCCAGCCAGAAACCACCACACCTGTCACCCTAGGTGGGACTGAAGAAACCGGGCAGAGCCCAGCTTCTAAGGTCGGGGCACCATCGAGATCCAAGAGGAGCAGAGCTAAACTGGCAATAAGCTTCTCAGCTGGAAAATGATTTTAATTTCATAATGTACAACTTACAAAGTACAAGACTGGCTGATCGATAAATGTCGTCATTGTAGAAGAAAGTCTTTTTAATTCTATCATTCGTGATTATTTATTGTGAATTAATTAAGTCAAGTCACACTGTGAAAAAAGGAGTAGGAGAAGACGGTGGTGTTTCAGAAATATTTTTGTGAGATAAGCATAACTTTGCGAACAACTGGAACAAGTTCATGTGTGCTTAATTAGATTTTTATCAATTCCCATCTGGTAATGTTGAAACACATGACTGTATGATCTTTGTAGATTATAATTTGTGTAGATAGCACGCATTTGAAGTGAGACTTTACTTGTCAGAATCTGATAAAGTTCATAGAAAATACAATCCCATTAAAAAAAAGTGTACACCTGGGAATTTTGGTGTGTATCGTTTACCCCAAGCACAAGCTCTAGTCGTGCTTAAAGTCAGGTGTAACTAAAAAAAACGGTTTTATGAAACACACGTCTGTATTGCCTCAATGACAGTTTGGTTGAAGGTACTGTGTCTGTTATAAGACAACATTTTTATGTTTTATTCTCTCACTACTTTTTTGTCTTAAATGAAAAGTTGCTAATATACAATTAATCAATTTAATCAATTCAAACAATCATCTACTTCATTGACTTCTGTTATCCGGGCTGTGTAACACGAAGGAGAGCGATTAATCATACAATTAAAATTTTATGATCACTTGCAAGAAATTAGCAATGCATTCATTCATGAAATCAGTTCTACAATCAATCTTTATGTTGTGAGTTTACAGAGCCCGGAATTACAAAGAGTTACGATTGATTCAATCAGTCTTAACTATGGAAATCTAGCAGCGTCATAATTCCTCATATTTAATGCACGCGATGGGTGATTTCAAGTTCAGTGTTGACCTTTTGTTGTTGGTGTTAGGTCAATTTTTTCACGAGTATAACACCAAACATAAAATGAAGATGGTCCTGAAACGTCACTCACTAGTTGAGATGTCAATAATGTGATCTGGTTCAGTATTACAAACTCAGAATAGGTTTTGGAGCTAGGGGAAGCAATCCAATTTGTGCTTCCAACACCAACACCGGACTTGAAATCACCCAATATCCCTTTGACAAAAGACAGGAGCGCACTAATTTTTAAAGACAAATGATGAATGCATGTGTATACATCATATTTAGAAAATGCTTTGAATAGAATGTTTACCTTTTTGTAGTTGGCATTGCTGGCTTTCCATAGTTATGACAGATTGGATGAATCACAACTCTCTGTGAAACGGCCCTGGTATACCACATTGTGTCGGCAAATATATTGGACATTTTGTTGAATTGCACCTTGTTTACCTAAACTCAATGCTTTTGCTGCAATCATTTCACAATTATGCCTTTTACTTTTAATATAGTGGTGGTTCTTATGTTACATCAATTGCTGGTGGGTGTTTCATGAGGCTATTCGTAAGTTACGAGTGACTTTTTGAACGACTGGTGATCCTTTCTGGTGGTAAAAGATACATGCAAGATTTTCTCTAGTGTTGATTTAGTTCCTAAGAAAGGATCACCAGTTGTTTGTGAAGTCGCTCGTAACTTACAAACGGCTTTATGAAACACCCATCTGTGCCCCGTTGCATAAAAGTTACCATTATGGTGACTTTGCCATCCAATGGTAACTTGCATGGAATCCTTGATTCTGATTGGCTGATGACCATCGTTACCATGGTCGTTACCATCGGATGGCAAAGGTTTTACCATATTAGTAACTTGTATGCAACGGGGCCCTGGTATGCACTTTAAAAAACCCAGCTGCTGCCCCCTAGTTTCACAGGCAGCTTTGGCCAAAAGAATTCAGAGGGGTGTTTCACAAAGATCTAACTTTGACTTAAAGTCATGCTTAGGCTCCAAAACATACATGTTACTTAATGCATAATCATACTCATTTATGGGCAGCAGTAACATGCGTCCTCTGTTCATCATTTGACCATTGCGGTGATGATTATACCTCAAGCAAGTGTATTTTTAGTTGTATTCAAATCTTTATAACATCCCCTCAGCCTCCAGGCGCTTAGGAAGCAAGAAATTTCACATTTTGTCTCGATTTGTACCATAGTTCCTGGACATTTTAATTCCACCCCTGAAAATTATATTTTTAACTAAATTTCATTACATCTACATGTACATCTATGTGCTTTTAGTTGAATTCATTTTTTGCAGAAATTTTATAGCAATTTCCATTTTCCAATTCTCAATTCTATACATGCAGTAGCCTATTGTATGAGGATTTATAGAAATATTCTGATGGTTCCATTGACATTAAGTTAATTGAGAAGTGTTTTATTGCTTATTCATCAAATGATGATGTTTTACGCTCGTATTTCATAATATAATTGGGACTGCTTGAATGAAGCTGTAGAGAGTGAACATGTGTCGAACGCGAAATCTATCCGTTTGACGGTATGTTTCTATGTCCCTACATTGTAGATGTTTTTTATTGCTCGCAAAGTGGAATGTAAATTATTTATCAAATAATTTGTCATTCAATTTTTACACTTCAGTTCAAGCAATGTCTTTGAAATGAAAGAAATTATGAATAGATTTGGGGCTCATATAGTTAGTAGTAAGAAATATCATCATTCTCTTTAGAATTGGACAAAATATGCGAAGAAAACCATTGACTTTCTCTTGTCAGAAGGCCTATGGTTTCTTGCAGGTATTCTTGCAGTATTGTACAATTACGGAATACTAGTACATGGTTGATACACAAATATGTGCTATATCCATGTACTTCATGTATGAACTGTAACTATGTCATAGGGACATACATGAACCAGCATCCAGGAAAGGTTAAAGAGAAATTCCAGTAGTTGCAGTAAACACTGATTTCATGAGAAAGTCTGTAAAACCAGGCTCTAGAGGATCTAGATCTGGTACAGTTACATAAACTGAACTTTGTGAAATCTTGAAATCTACACTGAAAAATGTTCAGACTGAACTTCCCCAACACAGATAAGCGCACGTGGGACTGTGTATAATTATTGCTTTGAGCGTCCGGCCCGACGCTCTACCCGAATCATGTGCTTATTTGCTGATTTCTCAGCAATTACACAATTTCTTCCAGAATCCTTTGGCACATGCGTTTTATTTATACAAACAGACACTTTGGTGGTCATTTCATTGGATTCTGTACGAACTCATTTTGATATCGTTACCAAAACTAGCATTTACCTTTAAAGCAATCATTCATACAGAGGTTTCACAAACTAAAATTGATTTGAAATCGATTTTGGGATCCAGAATGGTCTGACCCCAGAATGATACAGTCCGATGCTTTTATTAAGTTCCATTGAAATTGACTGAGAAAGAGTAATGATCAATTGAAATACAGTGTATTACTTATTATAAAATCAATTTTAAGTTTATAAAACTCCCCTCGTGTCCAATTTTGAAGCAATTATGTACTGTACATGTACCTTGAGTAATGTGTCGGAATATTCATGATTTTTAAATTAGTCAATATTTTTAATTTTCATTGTTAAGCAGCATCTGTAATTGTTTAATTTAAGAAAACATGCTTCCTACATGTAACTTAGACAAAACGATTCTGGATTAATATGACAATCATTTGAATTTAATTGTTTTGCTAGGATTTATTTTAAAAATTGAGATGGAAATTTTTCGCAGTGAACGGTCTCTATCAGTGTTGAAACACATGTAGTCTAGAATTTGCCGCATTGGATAATTATCAGTATTGATTATAAATTTATTTGATATAATACAAAAAAAAGTGGAGAGATGAGGTCATCAGCTCATTCGTACATGTAGCTTATTAATGCTGCCATGCATACATCTGTTTCACTGAAATAATAGCACACTTTAAAATTTGGCGTTCCCGTTTAGCTTTATTTTCATGAAGCCGTCCTGTAAAAGAATGTGTTTGTTTTACGTTCATTGTCATTATGAGGGATAATGTTCTCTGATAATTTGTCGCTCGACTGAATGTAGAGCTCAAAACCTTGCCCTGAAATGAACTGAATAAGCCTCAAATAAAACCCATATTTTAAAATACATCACATATTTTAAGAAGTATGTTCTTTGTTTATATGTGTTTTTGTAGTTTTAACAGTTTTAATTCACACTAAACTGAACTATTCACGGCAGCAGTGCAGAGCCCCGTCTTACAAAGATTTTGAGTGATCCAATCAGTCGTAACTATGGAAATCCATCAGTGTCATAATTTTTTCTACAGGAAATTTGCAAAATGTCATTTGTAAACAAAGGCGAACACACCAAATTGTCAAGAAAATGATGAATTTATTAATATACATGTACATCTATCTAAAAAACATTTTGAACAAACATGCATTTTAGATGTTGGCGTTGCTGGCTTTCCATAATTGTGGCTTCTTAGATCAATCACAACTCTTTGTAAGACGGGGGCCCTGATCACTCGCACACAGGACCACTCAAATACATGTATATGACCATTACATGCATGTGTGAACTGAACCATGTCACGTAAGACCAAAATTACCAGCATTTAAGGATGTAAAACTTTCACGTTAAATTGCCAATTCGTCTACTGCCAACTCGTCCACTCACCAAATGGTCTACCTTCATTTAGTCTAATGCCATTCCGTCTAACAATCATTCTAATAACCACTTTGCCTATGACCATCTTTTTCTCTTTAACAGTTGGTCTAATATCTGTTTTATTTTCATTCATTTTGCCCAATCTAATTAACACTTTTAATTTAGACCAGACTAAATGGCTATTGGACCAACTGGTTTTAAGACGAAATGGTGAGTGGACGAAATGACAATTAGACCATGTGGAAATTGGACGAACTGATGGTAGACCAAATGAAAATACATTGGGATTTAATTCATATATGACCAAACCACGCGGATCACAGAACCTGTCTCCTGTATCACCTCAACCACTCTCGTCCTCTTCTCCCATTTTTCCTTCTTCTTTCTCTTCCTCTTCACCCACATTCATCTCCTTTTCTTTTCTATCTACATGCATATTCTCCCCTTGTTCTCTACTATGATTTTATGTGATCCAAACAATTTCTTACTACATTCTGTATTACTTATCCATTTTTTTCTCATAACAAAATGAATTTCTTTTTGTATAAGTTTTGGATTTACAAACATTCGACCAAGCTATGTCATTATGGTAACTTCCCGATAAAACAGAAATTGTTGAACAAAAAGTCCTTTCATGAAATGCTCCCCTGAGAGCCTGGGGGTGTTTCACAAACTAAGGTTTAAGTTTGATTTAGATTTGGTCTTAAATGCCTACATTGCATGCGTTATAATAGGCATGACCGCATTGGTCAGATCATGCCAAGAGGAAGCTCACTACTGCGTATTAATCAATAAGGTTGTGCGTTACATATCATTGAATACGCGTCGGCATTAAAGTGCGACTCGTTAGTCATACTTAAATCTTTGTAAAACAACCCCCTGCTTGGCCTGAATCACTCGAGAAAAAAAAGGCAGATACAAATACATGTACACATAGAATGATTGAACTTATTAATTTATTCAAGGTTTATTGAGCTCACACCATAAATCATTCTAAGTTTATCTAATTTATAGTACTCTTTAAGAATATGATCTAAATACAATATCACAAAAATTTGATCTTCATGCATCACAATACTGATACTTCTTTCATTTATACCAGATATGTTTTTACCTCAACAAGGGCCCATTGTAGAAAGCTTAACGCTTGATTGATGAATTGGTTTCTGATTGGTTGATTGGTGGTGATTTTTTTTTTATCTGATTGCTAAGAAAGCATGAATGCTTGTATGCAAGCAACCAGAGGACTAAGGCTGAAAGGTCCTCTCAGAGGGACCTGGTAATGAGGATTAATGCCTCTAATACCAAAAAGCACCAGCGCACCAAGTGGGAATCAAACCCGGGCCACCGGAATCCAAACCCCCCGCTCTACCGACTGAGCTATCGCGCCTCCATCGATCATCAGTATGAGTTTTATGATTGGTCATACACAATAAGTAATGCAATCAATCATAGAAATAAGCCCTACATACAATTCCTCAGATATACATGTACATTACAGGGCCCCGAGGACTGTTACACCTAGAGCTGTAATCGAAACCCCTCCCACCCCTCCCCCAACCAAAAAAAAACCCAACTTGATTGTCGGTCAATCAAAAGTGCGCACTTGGGGGATTTGTTATAATTTCAGGGCCCCCATTACATAAAGCTTGGCGATGGATCACAGGGCTGTCTTTTACAAGTGATCATACACAATAACCAATGCAATCAATTGAAGACATCAGTTTCATGATCGATCGCAAAGCTTTTAGTTACATGGTCTGAGTTTGAATGCAACTCTTTCTACAATGGGCTCCAGGACGGTAGATGTCTAAGTACAGGAAAATTGACAGGAAAAATTGACATATTACGAAAAGGCTCTTCTGGGCCCCATCTTACAAAAGAGTTGGGATTGATCCGATCAACCACAACTATGGAGGGCCAGCAACGTCAACATCTAAAATGCAAATTCGTTCAAAATATTTTATGGAAATGATGTATTTTCATACATTCGCTGTTTTCTTGACAATGCAGAATGCTTCTCTTTGTTTTCAAAGGACATTGAGCAAATTTCCTAAAGAAAAAAATTATGACCATGATGGATTTCCATATACTTGAGATTGATCGGATCAATCACAATTATGGATGGCCAGAAACATCAACATTTAAAATGCCAATTTGTTCAAAATATTTTCTAGATATGATGTATAATCATACATTCATCGTTCTCTTGAAGATTCAGTGTGATTCTCTTTGTTTACTAAGGAGATTGTGCAAATTTCCTGTAGACAAAATTATGGTATGGATGGATTTCCATATAGTTGAGATTGATTGGATCAATCGTAACTCTTTGTAAAACAGGTCCTTGTGGTCTTTTCATATACATGTATGAATATTGGTTACCTAATTGAAAAGAGTCTAATATCTTATATTTGTGTCACTGCTGCTATACATGTATGATGAATATAACGGATTTCTTTTTCTTTTTAGTATAAATATATATCATTCACTTTTTGGTGCCAGCAGGGAGAATTCCTAAAAAAGCTGTGATCATCGGAATCAGCAGTCGAGCTTAGCCTGGGTAATATGCATAAAAACAATGTACATGTAGATGTGCGCTGTAATAATACCCCATATTCCTATTATTAGTAGTAAATATCTACTATTCTTTAGAACAGCTAATCATCAAAATGACTATCATTTGTATTGACATCAAATATTAAAGTTACTATTGATCAAACATTTTTTTTCATACAAAATGTATATATAAAAACTATACCTACTGATACTGAAAGATACATGGCATTGTGGTAGAAATTAACTTTTATAAATTAAATATTTTATATTTCAGCCTTGTAAATACATTTATCTTCAAATATTATCTTCAATACCTTAAAATGCATACAGTACATCTCTTTTAATTATTTGGTAGTTACATTATTGAATCAAGGTGCAATAGTCAATTAAAAATTCATTTATCACAATAAAATAAATGTGCACTTATTACAAATAATCAGTATTATTAAAATACATTTGCTCAGTAATCAATGTATCATTAATTTTTTTTTAATCGTACACTTTTCATCAGCTTCATTCTGTAAAACATATGCCTCCCTCGTTTCTATGAATTATTCATTTTATGATACATATTCAAATTATTTTCATATGCAGTAAAGGGGCTGTTTAATAAATTACTTTACATTACATCTTTACTTTACATCTTTACAATTCCTGACATAATTGAGCATAGAAAGGGCAATTCCATAAAATATGTACGTCCAACCCCATGTATGTGAGACCTTCATGAAATTTTTCTGTCTCTGATTTCTGGTTCTTTTGACAGTCTGTAATACTGTCAAAGGACCATGACTTGGTCAGTTTATGAATTGAAGCAAGAGTTGAGACAAATCGGGGTCAGACATACAAAAAAGTTGATTATTTTATGAAATTGGCCATAAGTGGAGAGATAACGTAATAAATATAATCGAAAAGTATATTATATAACAGTACAATTGTTCTTGGCAAGATATTTCAAAACTCATCAATCCGTATTGAGACAGTAGAATCTGTCACATGACATGTGGTTAAAATACTCCCCAGGGAGTGGATAAAAGTTCAGAATGTCAAGGTTACCATGATCACAGTATCTTAAAGCGATCATGACATCACCAAAGCATAGTAAAATCTCAATAAATCTAACTATACAATATACATACATGTACATACATATCAGATAATTTGTAATACAAATGAAATCTATTACAAAATTTCCCATCATTCATCTTTTTTTAAATGTCTTTTAAACAAATTTGAACAAATAGATTACAAATTTTGTTGTTTTTCGACATTGAAACATGATAACTATTGAAAAAACAACAACATACAGAATAAACAATATTCTATATTAAGTGGACTAATTCATCTCTGTATGATGATGATGCTCATCATTGTGCATTTAAAGGTAAATGCCAGTTGTGCATAACATTCTCAAAATGAGTTCAAACAGAATCCAATAGAATTACCACCAAATTGTTTGTATGTATCAATAAAAAAATATGTGCCAAATAGCTCTGGTAGAAAATGTGTAATTGCTGAGAAATGAGCAAAATAAGCACAGAATTCCATCAAATGTAGGGATTTTTCCAAGGAATAATATACTCTCCTATGTATGCTTTTCTGTGTTAGTGATCGTCATAATCATCGGTTTTCAAGTGAGATTTTTCATGATTTCACAAAGATAAGTTTACATTAAGCTACGTCTACCAGATGAGCATGTAGATCAATTATGATATTGTGACCATTAACCTTGATTTAAAAGACTTTGTCATAAAATAATTGTTTGCCGCAACTACTTTACTTTACCTTTAGAAATAATGCAAGAATCCTAATGAAATAAATGCAATTCAATTTCTCGGTCTATGATACAGTATGCATAAATCATAACAAAAGAAAAAACCTTAACAAAACCTAAAAACAATTTTAGATATGAATTTCATCATTATTAATCACCTACATGTACATGTACTTCTCAATAGCACACATTGATATGGCACTACAGTTACAGTTAGTAGAAATTTGGTAAAGCATGCATGAATAAAATACAAATAATCCTCACAGGAGACTAAAACGTTTATAACAAGTTAGCTTATATGTATGTGAAAACAGAAAAAAAATCAAAGAATAAGATCTAAAGAAGTTTGAGAACAATTAGACAAACAATAAGAAAATTGTGAGCATTTGAATGTTGAAATCACTAATGCAATGGAGATCCTCCCATCGGCAATGCGGCCAAGATTTGTGATGTCACACATGATAAACATGATAAATTGGAAAGAGTGAAAATATACCCCAAACTATCTTATTTTGCTCATTCTAATGAAAGAACTACATGTCCATGGATGTGTCCATTCCTGTAAACTACATGTACATTACATGTCGTCCCATGAATGTAAGAATTTATGTAAATTATGTAAATGTACTGTACATGTACCTGTATAACTAATCAACATATAAAATAATGCTCACGGCTTTCTGATTATTTATTTAATTTTTTTTCTCAAGCCTTCATTGATCTGTTTCTTTGATTTTTCTGTTTTATCTCTGCCAACTAAATTCAAAGGTTTCATTCTCCTTTTTATTCACAATCAGAACTAGCCAAATAAATATGCATATCAGCTCATTATGCATACAAAATGATGTAATACATGAAAGTCTTCATTGAGTAACAAAAACTACATACTGGCGGACATACATGTACAACCAGAAAACAATGCCTCAAGCATCGACATCTGAAGAAAAAAAATGAAGTCACAGCAATAATATACATATAAAAAGAAGCCCCTCCCCCCCCCCGAACATTATCAAAGACTGCATTTTTATAGAAAACTTATTTAAAAGTAAGCTTGTTACAAAGTTGCAGGTACATGTACATAATTGCATAAAACAGCATTTATTTGCATACTGGGGATTAAGCCTCAAAGATGAATTTATAAGTACATGTATATGGGCCAGGTGGGTGTTTCATAAAGCTGTTATTAAGTTAAGAGTGACTTTAAGAACGACTGGTGATCCTTTCTTGTGGTAAACGGTATATTCATTGGTGATGGTTTAGCGCGTAAGAAAGGATCACCAGTCCTTCTTAAAGTTGCTCTTAACTTACGAACAGCTTTATGAAACGGCCCCCAGGTCTCTAAAAACTTTGCCCATTTCTATATATAAAAAAGACACCATGCAACATTTCATTCAATACCATAAATCATGAAATGCATTTCCATTCGTTCTTAACAAATAAGCAGCATATATTGAAATTTCAAACTGACCCACCAAAAAAAGGAAAATTAATAGTATAACTTCAGCTTTCTCATGAACTATGATATACAAGTTGGGTGATCAATTGCGATGTACCAAAACAGATTAAACTCCATAATATATATATTTTTCAATAAAACAGTTAGATTAAGTGCATAAATTTGAAGCAAAATTTCATTTCATTTGCATGATTTCCTATTTCTTTAAATCACATAAATATTCTATAGATCCATTATATGAGTAAAAACTGCATCAATTACCCATTTTTATCATAATTTTAAATAATTTGGCTCCGACTTAAGAGAAAATCTTGCTAACCTTACACATATTCTCTTCCTATAGGAAAATTGAGGTTTCAAAATCTTATCAATTATTTTTATTCAGTGTTTGATATAAAATTATGAACAACCTCACTTTGCCATAAGACAAAAATATCAAAAGAACAAGTCTACGTACAACTTAAAATACATTCAAAAGATAGAGTTCATTGACCTTTTATAAAGTTCATTGACCTTTAGAGAGCTTGACCAGCAAACTCTTCAATTCTCTTTCTATTATTGTCTAGAGATACGGATATCTCCTGAGTATTAAATTCTTCTGAACATGATCTTGCACTCTTCACAGAGCTAATCTGTAGTGAGCACAGGACTACCGGTAAATGTACTCACGTTAAGGTTACATGTAGTTCAACAGCTATTGACATAATAAACCTCAGGCCCCTGTACACATAAAAGCATCTGTCTAGGAGCAGTTGTCGCACTTTGAGAAAGCAGTTATGTCCAAGGTTTGTTACTGTGTGTGTCAACTGCTACTGAGGATGTTTTTCAAGGTCATTGGATGCCTGACCCATTGGCAAGATTGGTTTTGACTAAGAGACCGTCAGGATGACCATTGACCAGGTCCACAGATGACACGTTGCTGTGGAAAGAAGAAACATAGAAGGCATTCTAGGATCAAACACGGAAGAAATACAGATGGTTTTTGATAAACTAAAATCAATTTCAGATCTGATTTTAGGATTGGTAACCCCCCTTGGCCTAATTTCATAAAGGTTCACCAATGTCCGCCTGGCACTCAGTGAGAGTTCACATTATCTTTATAGCCAATCAGAACCAAAAATTTCAATTTGTCACTGAAATGGTAAATTTCCAATTTGTCTATTGCCAACTCCTCAACTCACCACATGGTCTACCTTCATTTCGTCTAATGCCATTCCCTCCAACAACATTTCCTCTGTCAACCATTTGGTCCAATAAACATTCGTTTCAATCAGCACTTCGTCTAATCACCAGTTTGTCTATGACCATTTCATCTCATAACCAGTTGGTCTAATACCCATTTCATTTTCGTTTATTTCGCCCATTCAACACTCAGTCCGATTAGACTAAATGAAATATGGACTAACCGGCTAATGGACCAATTGGTTATTAGACGAAATAATGAGTGGACGAAATGGCAATTAGGCATTGTGGATAGTGGACAAACTGATGGTAGACCAAATGATAGAAGATGTGTTGATAATTAGACAAACTAGTATTAGACCAATTGAAGATAAACAACTGAAATGATAACCAAGGGAGCATTTCAAGAAACAAATGAGTCAGTGATTTCCACTGAAAACTGTTACAAGCTACTGAAATCCTTGCCTCTGATCGGCTCAGAGAAAAGTGGCCGGTGAAAAATCACTGTAACTTACCTGACAGAGTTTCCCATTCCACTGCTGGGTGATAACATGACGTGAGAGGATGGCTGAGAGAAGCTCCCATAGCTGGGTAGCCCACCTATTGATCGATTGATCTCCTGAAGGAAAGAATTGGTGAGAATTATTAGAAGATCCTTACATCTTACATAGGACCTTTCACCTAAATGTCGGCCAGAGTCGTAACTTTTCTTTAACGGAGACCAGGGTCCCGTAACGCAACGGTTAGCGATTGATCGTACGCTTGATTTTCACGATTGATTGTACAGTGTAGTCAATGGAATCAATCGTAGAAAAATGTTCTACGATCATTGCTAAGCTTTGTGTTACAGGCCCCAGCAGTGATTTCTCAGTGGACCGGGGAAAATCAGTGTCCCCAAAGAATGAAAATTGCTAGTTTAAGAACTCAATCTCCTAATCTTTACATAAAAAAACACTTCAACTTGATCTATCAAAGTAGAAACCTTCAATCAAACAAGAAGAACAATGGAAATAAGATTTCCGAGCAGGATTTCTCTATTTTCTCGCCTGAATTTATTGAACTGTAACATTAAACGGAGAGGGGCAAATGTAGATAAATGCCTTGTAAAGGAGGGGAGTGCTGCAGTTGGATTTGAACCTTGGACCTTGTGATTCAAACAATGAATAATATACATGGACATAGCTATATATATTCCGTCTGTAATGAGTGACTACCAAACAGCTTTAAGAAATATCATCCTGCAAATATTGAATTTCTGACAATCAATACTTACGTCCTTCTGTTTCTCAAGCCTGTATTCCCGGACTAGTTTCTCCAGGGCCATCCTTTGTTTAGACAGTGTATCAATGCGCTCTTGGAGCATGGCGTTCTCTCGCTCTAGGAACTTGATCCTGTAATCCTGGGTACCGATCTCGCGGCTCTGGTCTCTCACCATCTCCTCTAACTCGGTGAACCTGAAAGGTAAAGGTCCGATGACAATGATATGCAACATGTCATGTAGCGCTTACTACAATATTTCTAGGTAACGCAACATTTGCTCTTAAGGCAGTTGTTCCTCCACTAATTTCTCTGGTGATATAAAGTGAAGGTTGGGGTTGTGTTTGGGGGGGGGGGGGTTTGGTGGGAGGGGTTCAGAATGATGTGATGATTACGATTAAGAATAAGGCAAGGTTTGAAGCTCAGAGTCATGTTTGGAATAATGTGCAGACTTTCAGTAGGGCAATTGTCGCAGGAGCAAACATCTTCGATCCTGTTTAGCACAGCTAACCTGATAAGGTGCTCCAACATTTGAGGGATTCCTTTCAAACAGGTTCCCATTTACTACACCTGGGTGGAGAGTGGAATGTGTAGATAAATGCCTTGCCAAAGGACAAAAGTGCTGCAGTGGGATTTGAACCCCAGACTTTCCGATTGAAAGTCCAGACTTATCCACTGAGCCAAAACATCCCTCTAAAGGTCAGAAGAAATATTTAAGTGAAGATGATCAGATTCAAAGTGTTAGAGACAAAGAACAATTTCTGTGACAACTGAATCCTGCAGACTTACTTTGTAAGATGTTCCCTGTGTTCTGCGAGCAAGGTTTGATGTTTATTGTCTATGGTAGACTGGGATTGGTTAGTCTTCTGTAGTTCAGACCTTGCTGCATTCAACTCTTCCTGCAGCTTCATGAGACTATCACCCAGCATGCCTTTCTGCTTGGCAAACAGGTCCCTATAAATCAGAGCGGAAAGAAAATATAATTAGATTTAGAAGTCATAAAATCAGACTCGATGGACTGATTTCGACTGCGCACAGTCAATATTTATTGTTACTCCTACATGTTTATGTGGACCGAGATTGAAGTTGAATCTTAATACGGCAACTTATCAAAGTCTCTGCCATGTCTTTTTTTTATGGCTTTTAATAGATAGATAACAATTAAAAAAATTATATATGTTGACAATGATTACATTTAAAATGACTTAACAAGCTAAGTTATTGCAAATTAACTTATTAGTCAGCCCTGCCTTTCAGCATAAATCCCGCTATAGATGCTATGCGCCTTTTCATTGCAGCTTCCCTGCAGTCCTCAGTGTTTTGTCCGTGGTGGCTGTGATGACTTGCAACGAAAAGCCGTTTGTAGGGATCATGCAAGAATAGACGCAGCTCTGAATTTTAACCAGGGGCCTAAATTTCAAATCTGTCAAATGGTGCTGAAGCTTTCACAAGAATGAAAAAAAGACCGCTAGACAACATGAAATCTTAATGCCTCTAGCGACAACCTTTGACTGAAATGAAAATTTCATCTTCCCTGTTTTTTATACTTTGACCAAACTCTAAGTTGAATCTAAATATATAAATTCAAAAATCTGTCAAATGGTTCTGAAGTTATCACAAGAATGAAAACCAGCCTGACAGACAACTCAAAATGTAATGCCTCCAGCAACCACCTATAACTGAATAGTAAATTTTATCTTGCTTGCGGCAATTTATCTTGGTTTCACTTGCTTACATTGTATATGAGCAGTAATTTGTAAACTGAACTGAACTCGACTGAAATATTACCTTGCTTGTTGCATCTTAATCTTGGTGTTGTTCTTGTAGTCCTGGTACTTGCGTATCTGAGCGTCCAGCTGATTTGAGATACGAGTCAGTTCCTGGCTTAGATTATCCCTTTCTGCTTGGAGATTACCGACCTGTTGAAGCAGCGATGATCTGCTCTGCTCGGACAAATTATGCTGGAAATCAGAAAAAGTAATACTTGCTTTAATTCACAAGCACCCAATACTTCAGCTGCAGCTGTTCAACATCTAAGCCAGTGGTGGATCCAGGCAGGGAACAAGAAGTAACCCCCCCCCCCCATATTTTGATACTTATCCCTTGAATACAGATAAACATAAGAAAATTGTCAATAACGCCACTTGATTTTCAAATTTGTTCTATGCACCTCCTCTACTTCAAAATCCTGAATCTGCCACTGCTCTCTAAAATAGTTTGTAAGTTTACGTATGATTGGGTGCTAAATCAGATATTCATAGGTCATTTTGCCTCCGACGAAGATTCTGCTAGGAAAGCTTAGGCCCCTTTTGACTCTCTAATTTACTCCATTGGCTCTCTTTTATTAGATAAGCAATTTTCAGCAGCTTTTTTCTGCCATTTATAGGTTTTATCATATGTCTCAATGGCTTAATCAAATGAATGCAACCAATCATAGAAATCAGTTGGCAAGTTTTACTAGGGTCTGACGATTTACAGCAAACAAACAAAATTTAGGTACCTTGTCAATAGTCAGAAGCGCGTCTCTTGCGCGGGAATCCCGCCCAGGAAGCGGCCTTCCATTACAAAATTCTCACACTTCATCATTGACGTTGGGGAACGCAGAAAAAACGCTTTGAAAAGATGCATAGTGCCTTCATAACAGGGTCCCCATCTTACAAAGCGTTACGACTGATCCAATCAATTGTACAGTAACTCTAAGGAAATCCATCAGTGTCATAATTTTTTCTTCAGGAAATTTGCAAAATGTCCTTTGTAAACAAAGGAGAACACACCAAATTGTCAAGAAATCAATGAATTTATGAATATACATCATATCTAGAAATTTTTTGAAGAAACATGCATTTTATATGCTGACTTTGCTGGCTATCCAGAGTTCCGATTGATCCAATCAATTGTAACTCTTTGAAAGATGGTTCCTAGGATTCCTGCTAAATGAGGAGACACAGACTTTTAACAAGGAACCTTATTTTTCAGCCATGCACGTTTGAATACCTTATCACTGACACTGCGACTCGTATCCTCGGCGTAGTGGAGTTTGGTCTGAATGGCTAAGAGCTCGTCCTTCAGTTCCTGGTTCTCTTTCCTCAACCGGCCTTCGATTTCCCTTGATGCTTTGCCCTGCTGCCGTAGGTCATCTATCTGCTGGGCCATCACAGATCTACGTTGGATAATAATAAGCAACATTTATATAACGCATGATACAATGTTTCTAAGCACTGCATACTATTACCATGGCTTTAGCATGGCTACCCTGATCGGGCGCACCGAGCATTAAAGGAATTCCTTCCTACAGGGTACCCATTTACTACACCTGGGTGAAGAGTGGCAAATGTACAAAAATGCCTTGCCAAGGGACGCGAGTGTTGCAGTGGGATTTGAACCCTGGAGCTTGCAGTTCAAAGTCCAGAGACTTATCCACTGAGCCACAACCCCTCGATAACAGCGATTATCACAATGACATGCGATGTTTACATAGCGCTGGAAATGAAGGTCATAAAATGCCTGTCAGTGTGGAAGCCTACAACCTGCACATCATATTATATTTGAACGTCCTGACCTAAGACCACAAAGGGGACAAAGAAGTTGACCTGGTACATCGAAGCCCTGAGACAATGGCATAGATAAGTCACTCTGTTTCTTATCCCAGACAAAAGAAGAAGCACTATCAATATTCATCTGTCTACAAGTCCACTGAAAGACTCATCATCAACATCAAAGGCAGACCCCCTTTTAGCATCAGTCATATGATAACCATATCTTAAAGGGCCCAGCAACTGACAAATCATGGGGAAATTGAAACAATACGAAATTTGCAAAAGGACAATTGACTTGCATAATATAATCCGTCCGTCATGAGCACCCGTCGGACTAATGCGATAAAAGTTCGGACAGCACGAATTTGACCGAACTCGTGATGGTTATTTACTTCGGATCATCGCAGTTCCAGTTTCCAACAATCCTAATTCCTAGACTCATAGCAGGTCTCTTGATTGCTAAACCAAAATAAATAACCACTGTGAAGTTACAAGTGAAAACACGCAGTTTACTTTTGCTTGGTTAGTCTACTAAGTAACTATTGCTCTCCCATAGACCTCCCAGACATGCCGGAGTCTATTAAATAACATCCCCAGGCATGCAGCCGAGTGAAAGACTTGAATCCCTTCTCTGTTCTGAGATACACTGTAAGCCTTGATTTCCCCATGATTTGTCAATGAATGGTCGCTTGAACAGTACGAAAAATGATGCTGAGCTTTGTCGCAAGGCTAGTTTACAAGAGCTTGATATGATTTATGCAAGGTTTCACCTTGTTAGTAGTTGCTCTGACATAGCATCTAAGCTAAATGATATCTCCTATAAATCAATTTGCTTACCTCTGTAACTTATCATCTTGCATCTGTGATTTCAGTCTTACGATCTCATCTCGCCTGTCCTGGAGTTCAACCCTGAGGGCGCCGTAATCTTTCAGCTGCACCTCGGTGGCTTGAAGTCGAAGTGACGTCTGGTCCAGTTCTGTTTGGAGCTCAGGTATCTGAATAAAAGAAGCAGTGAAATGATAAGGTACCGTACAGAGGGACGATCCCAATGATATCATCTTGGGTGCAATATCAAAACTAGAGTTGACATTATGGTGACACGCCTTTGTTCCTGCGACATTTGCTCCTGTCTTAATATCTCAGGGACATAGGCCCGGAGTTAAGGTTGTAATGCAGATTTTGGTTCAGAATAATGTAAAGATAGGGATTAGAGATTTTCGTTTGGGAGGTTAAAGTTTGGCTTTTCCATGGGAACAAATGGGAGCAAATGCCATGGAACCAACATTATAGTATAGGTTTAATTTGTGCGTTTCATAATGTGCATGTAAGTTGCCCCCCTATTGAGATTGGTTGAACAACACCATCTATTAATCAATGTTTTTCTGTGTCAAAGTGATTAGAAATCTCACTTGAACACCAGTTTCCCTGGGATCTTACTGCTCGCTATAAAGACAAATCTTTATTCTTGCCTACACTTGAGGTTCATGGTTCAGTTGAATTTTTCTTCAATTTTTCAATTTCGGGATGCAGTGCGCTATAGGGAAAAGTATTGGTTGACCCACAAGACTTCTGATGATGAGCACAAAAAATGTCTATCTTTTGCGTAATTCCAGTTAAAATGGATGAGAAAATAAAATGCAGTTGTGCATTCACATACAAAGGCTAACAAGGGAATGTTTTCCCCAAAAACGCATGTACAAATCAATTGAATATCTCATGCAAATGAAGTGACACATAGCTATTCCATTCACGACAAGTCTGTTTAAAACGCACAAATAAATCCTTATCTGGTGCCCGTAACACAAAGCTTAGCAATGATCGTAGAACATTTTTCTGTGATTGATTGCACTGACTACAATGAACAATCAATCATGAAAATCAAGCATACGATTAATCGCTAACCTGTTGCGTTACAGGACCCTGCAGATATTAGATAGGATTTAATAATTCAATAATCAGACAGGTAGAAAACAATGGAAGAACAAAAATGTAAGCAAAAAAAAATAATACAACAGGAAAAATATGCACTCTGTTTGTTATAAGTAGAAACAAAAAACAACAGATACATACTGGTGAAATTCTGAATTTAAAAAAAGAGAGAAAGTTACGATAATTGGAAATTATTATCAATCAACAAGAACTTTAATACACTGTTCGTCTTGTGAGGTCCTACCATGATTGCTTTGCACATGAACAATTAACACTGATCACCATTGGTCATATCATCACAGCATTGCTAAAGATCTACATGAAGCAATTTCAACTGTACACCACCCCTCCCCCTTTGTTATAGGGGGAGGAGAGTAAATTTTGCTATTTTTAGAAAGCATACGTTGTACAGTATGTCCATTAAAAGTGTTCTAAATAAGGCAAACACTTATGTATGCATCATCTGCATAACTAATCGGCATGCAAGCTCCGGCCTATTTACACAGGGGCAGTACATGTAGATGCACTACTAGTTGATGTTATATCCCTTACTTATGATTGTTGTATTGAGAGTGTACACAAGGAGAAAAAGAATAGTTTTACTACGAAAAACGTTTGCCATGAAATAGTTCATTTTCCTTGCTGACGTCACGCATATTCCATTTTTTCCCTAGAGAAAAAGTGAACTATACGTTTTTTGACCCCGCCCCCTACTCGATTCGCGAGCTGAGCGCTGCTCAGCCCAACGGAACTCTCTACTGCATGCCACGGGAAACTTTCGGCGAGCTGCACTAACCAGGTGCGCTCGCTGAACAGACGATCAATACGGCAAGGCTTATTGTTTTCTCAACTTCTCAACGATTGTTCCATCATCGACTTATTAAAAATCGTTTTGCTGTAAAAGTCGGGTATCAACGACGAATATCGTATGAAGAATACATATGAGTGGAAGGGATATAAAACAAATATACAATGACCCATTCTCGGAACTGGCTAAAACTATTTGCACTCAGGAACATCACATAGTACTATTCTCCCTCGGGCCGATGGCCCTCGGGAGAATAGTACTATATGATGTTCCTTCGATGCAAATAGTTTTAGCCAGATCCTCGAGTGTCATTGTATATTTGTATAATATATTATTGCTCACTTTCCAAAGTTGAGAATGATCAAATTGATTGCATCACTTTGTAAGTCGGGGACCTAAGATGTCTGTAAACTTTCTCAACCGTTCGTTTTGAAATGACAGAAGTTGCAAAGTGGTTTTATGCATTTAGTGTACAGTGCACATAAATACACATTTTCTTGATTAGCACATACATGTAGTACACAACTGCAAAGGAAAGCTCTAAAACTGCAAAGCAAGAAAAATTTGTTATTTAAAGCGGCAAAAAGCAAGCATTCATCGTTAACCTTCTTCTCTGCGGCCTGAGCTCGCTGCTGGACTTTACTCAGGGTCGTTGTCACGGCAACGGTCTCGGCATGGTGCATATCCTTTGCTGCTTCTTGATGGCGATACTGACTGGTTAGCTGCGGAGGGGGTTAAAATGGATTAACCAATGAGGAGTGATGTTACATAATGACCATGCAGGAAATGAACCAATGGGAAATGGCCTAGTATGACTCCAAATAACATGCAAAATGTTGTTACATGTACATGCAAAGTTAGGTTAGTATAAAAGCATGATAGAATGGCTTCATCTGGAAATTCAGCCTATTTTCTTTGGAGCTTCCAAATATATGTGAACAGTAGGAACTATCAATTAAAATCAGGCAGAATTTGCAATAATATGGAATATTAGAACATATCATATTCAGGGCTTTTTATCCAGATCTAGAAATACACAATTACTGGTTGCTAATGTATGAATAGCCGATACAACTTTTTTTCTTTTAAATCTGATAAATATTTCATCATATCATATTCTGTAAATAGGTATAGATTAGGTATTAGTATACTGAGAATGACTGCATTATAATGGTGTTCAAATGAAGTTACAGGGGAGATTAATGGTATACATGTAAATGTACAATAAAGTGTTAAGGTAGAGAGGAGTGGAGAATTTTGTTCTTACAGAAGATGAAATGGACAGGTAGTGTGTATATATTTTGTAGGGGGAGGGGTCAATTATCACATTATTCCATACTGCAATTTCCTCAAACCTGCCATTTTTTCTATTTCTTAATACTTTGAATGAAAAGGATAGTTTTAACCCAATAGAGTCAAAATATTTTGTATAGTCTCAGATGAAACCAGTACAAGTGGATTTGGTGGAAAGTACATTGTAGGTGCCATCTATCATGTTTGTCAATTAAAAAGTAAATGAAGTTTGTAACCTATTTCTTTTTTTTTAAAGTCTTTGTGCATTAGTATTACAGAACTTTGTAGTCATCAACAGGTGAAAATAACAAATCCCATTGAAAAAAGAGGGAAATATATCTGGAATCTTATTATTTCCTCACATCATAATCTTAGTTAATTGATCATTGCAAGCCAGGTCTCTTTTAGAGTGTTAAGGGGGGGAGGGTGGGGGGAGGGGTTATTTCCAATTTGTCTAATGCCAATGCGTCCAATTACCAACTCGTCTACTATCATTTGGTCTACCATCAGTTTGTTCACTATCCACATGGTCTAAATGCCAATTCGTCCACTCACCATTTCATATAATATCCAGTTGGTCCAATAGCCATTTAGTCCATATAGCATTTGGTCTAATTGGACTAAGTTTTAATTGTGCAAAAAAGAATGAAATTGAAATGGATATTAGACCAACTAGTCATGAGACGAATTGGTCATAGACCAATTGGTGATTAGACAAAGTGATGATTGGACCAAATGGTTGTTAGACGAAATGTTGATGGACGGAATGGCATGAGACTTAATGAAAGTAGACCATGTGGTGAGTGGACAAGTTGGTGATAGATGAATTGGCAATTTAGTATTGGGGGGGGGGGCAGGTTAAGAAAAGTGTGTATGTTGTGCAGTTTGAAGCAGGAAGGGAGGGGTGTGCATAATGATTAGCTTCCCGTCTTACCCTGGTTAATTCAGCCTCCAATTCATGTTTGGATTTTTCTGCCTCGGCCAGCCGATCCACCATGCCTTTCATTTGACCCCACAGCTAGAGGGGGAGAGAGAGGTCATCCACATGATATAAATATACAAACTAACCACTTGAAGGTCCTTGTAACAATACACATTGACATGATAAACAATATACTTTACAAATATGACATTCAAGAAAGGTTTGACAATGTATAGATTAGACCATGATAAACATGATAACTTCCCATACAAATGACAATTACAGCCAGGTTTGAAAATCATTATGAGCCCATATCATATCATTATTCTGTAGTGTTATAATAATATTGTTCAGATTAGTTTTCCAATCAATTCATCGTTCAGATGATTTATAAGAACTCTATTGGTAGCAAAAACAACATGTGATTATATCTTGTTGGCAGTAAACATGATTTCAATGAAATATAATGACTCCGAGCAAATAAATAAATAAATAAAAAATAAATAAATAAATAAATAAAAAATTAATTAATTAATAAATGAATGAATAAATAAATAAACAAATAATAAAAATTACAAAATATATAACAATTAAAGAGATTTTTTGTAGTAATTTCATGAAATACAATGATTTTAACTTCCGAATATACATAAATAAAATCCTCTTCAAAACCAGAGGAAAATAATACATGCAAAGATAATGAGAAGATGATACATGATCAATTGAAGATGAAGATGAAACTGATGGACATTAATTCTGTTATCACTCAAATACCAATGTCAACCAAATGAAAAAAAAAAGAAGAATAATACAACAAAGAGGGGAGAGGGGGTTAGGTTGATACAAGTACGATTCACTTTAGAAAATAATGTTGTCATAGTTGAATAAAGAAATGTCGACATAATTTGGGTGTAAAAATGATTACCTTGGTCATTTCTTCTTCTAGTACTTTGTTCCTCGATTCTATATCTGACCTTCGTCTTGATTCCTCATTGACCTTTTCACCCGCTCTGCTTCCGTCGAGCGAGAGCCGTCCAACCTCTCTCCTCAACTGAGTGATTTCCTATCGTATCAATATACATGTATGAGGGTGAAAGTGGTACCGTCTTATTGGGATTAACCCTTTACAATTTGCCACATTCATTTTAACTAGAGCTGCTTTCATTGAATTTACGCTAACCAATTCCTCCCTTCAACTGAGTTTTTTCCTATCATATCAATATTTGAGGGTAACTGCGATTAACCCTTAATCAGCCACATTCACATTAACAGACATCCTTCCACCAAGCAATCCAACTTCTCTTTCCAACCGAGTTATTTCCGATTATATTGATATATGTGAGTAAAGTTGGAACAGTCTTGTTGGGATTAACCCTTCATCTGCCATATTCATGTTTACTAGGCATCATTCCTTCAAGCAAAAGCTGCCCAATTTCTCTCTTCATCTGAGTTATTTCCTCTTATGTAATATATCTGGGTAAAGTTGGTCCAGTCTTATTTATATTAACCCTTCACAATTTGCCACATTCAAATTTTCTAGACCTGCTTCTATCAGACAAGAGCCATTCAACTTCTCTTTTCAAATGGCTTATTTCCAATTTTTTTTGTGTAGTTTGGGTAAAATCTATGTAGGTAAAATTTGTACAATTCCATTCGGATTAACCCTTATTCAGTCTCATTCATGTTTTTTTTTTACCTGCTTCCAGGAGCGTGAGCTGTGAAAATTCTCTTTACAATTAAAGTTATTTCCTATTTTAATATACATGTACATGTATGCGGGTAAAATTGGTACAGTCTTTTGGAGATTTAACTCTTGAACATGCAACGTTCATAGACAAGTGCTAAACTTATGCAGATTTTTTTTTTGCATCCATGAGTGAATCCATCGTTTAGTAAATACATGTATAAAGGTGTGTTGGTGTGGTTAATTGACCTTGAAAAAAATTCCCCAATTAGAGAATAAATAGGTATAATGGTTAAAATAAATAGTTATATATAAATGAAAAGACATATATATATATTACAAATGCAACTTGGGTCACCTGTGTACAATATATGTATAAGGATCATTCAGACATGGTGCAATGGAGCTCAGCATATGAAGCTCAGAAACATTTTTGTGTAAATGGGATATACAATATAAGGAACCACTTTTTAGACTTGAAGCATATCTATCATGCCTATTTATTAGCATAAGTGAAGCATTTTTTTTATTTACCATGTCTGAACGCTGAGAAAAATGTGGTTGAGATTTGTTGCATCTTATTTAAAAGATGGTTCCATGTAAATGTGGTGTTATTCAAATGAATAATTAAATGTGCACAGGTTATCATTAACCAATAATGAACTATATCCATACGTACAATATAATATTGAATGAACGTTCAGTTTAAAAAATAATTTGTTAATCAATTACAACATGTCTATTACCTGGTTTTTATTACTAAGAGAAGTCTCAAGATCTTTGAGTCTCAGTTCCTCTCTTTCTAATGTCTGATTTAGATTGACCTTGTCTTTGGCGGCTAAAGCCTTTTCCATCTCCAGTTCTCTCCTCGTGGCAAGAAGCTCTATTTCCAGTTTATTCTGATATACAAAGAAAAACAAGAATATGCAACATTTATAAAGCGCTTTATGCAATGTTTCTAACCGCTGCATACAAGTCAGCTTTGGCACGGCTACCCGATCGGATGCTTGAGTACTCAAGGAATTCTTTCCTACCGGGTACCCATTTACTACACCATGGGTGGAGAGTGGCAAATGTACAGAAACGCCTTGCAGAAGAACGCAAATGACGTGGTGGGGCTTGAATCCCGGACCTTGTGGTTCAATGTCCAGAGACTTATCCACTGAGCAACAACACCTCTCAAGAATGAGATAATACTTGTGACAAGCAAACAATGAAGAGGCAAGTTTGGTGATGTATATCACAGACAAGCATCAGAAACAAGCCAAGACAGCAATTCAATTTAATTTCAGTTGGCATGATGTGGCAAGATTGTGGGGGGGGGGGGGGACCTTGGGGAAATATCCATGGGCAATTCCATAGGTTGGTGGACATGAGCTCAATGTGTCTTTGTACATATAGCCCATCAGAACCGTAACGTGAGTAACTGCTTTATCTGCACCCCTTGTAAAAACCATGTGTTCTTTATTTTTTAAATTATATACAAATTTGTCTCCCTAATATACTTCTTTGAAATGGATATAATCAACTTTAATAAAAGCCTTGCATGAGGACACTTTTCACTTATGTCCACTTTTCATTTTATGCATGTCCAAATCATGTAACATGAGTAACCGACACATTTCAAAGATTTGCCAGGAGCATAATCAAATTTCCCAAGTTTTTTTTTTATACAAAGGACAGTCAGACTGCGTACTATGTTGTGATAAAGAGATGTTTAGTTCCTATCAATAATAATGGAGTTACAGATCCAAGTATGAGTCAAGGTGTCTCCAAATGTAACGTGAGTAACCGTGGAATAGCCCCCATTAAGAGCCCCTAAAACTTTCATAGGGCATAAAGTAAGCTATAATGCAGAGTAGCATATTTGGTAAGTTGGGCTAAAATGTAATCTTACAGGTGCAAGTCCTAAATGACAAAGAGACAAGTGTCATATCTCCCCCCCCTTCCAAAATTGATGTTGCGGATGGCTAGATGAAAGGAGTCTTCTAAATCTTTTTTTTGGCTTGTAACATTTTTGTTGCCTAATTGTACCCTTTTAGGAAGCGAGAGACTTTCTTTTTTTTCACTCACTCGATCATTCAGAAGCCCCTAATTAATAAAATCGGAGATACACCCCTCTGAAAATGAATATTTCCCCTCCCTCTGCGACTCACCTGGCCATCTCTATTAGTATCATATTGTTTGAAGAGCTCGGCCGATCTCCTCCCAAGCTCTTCTTGAAGAACATCTCCCGAGTGCTCCGACATCTTCAGTCTTGACGCTAGATCTGACAACAAGACAGAATTATCCTTATTGTTAAATGGAAATTCAAGCAATGTTTATGATCATTGAATTATTTTTAAACGGAACTCCAAAAAAAGAATCCTAAAAAGGCCTCCAACTTTATTAATAATTGTGATTAATATGAAAAAATATATGTGCTAGATGATTCTGATGGAAAATGAGCATTGTTCAGTAATCAGCTCAATGTACATTGATCTGCTAGTAGATACATGTATGTCATATTCCAAGGAATAATAATAATGCAAGTACCATCATGGCAAGTGTCCACCTGTGCTAATGACCTTTAGTGTTGTATGGTTTCAGCCAATTTTACAATTGTTTTAATGACTCTATTTATAGATCAATGTGTGTTTACACCAGTCCCTTAAAAAAATAACATGTTGCAGTAAAGGGATTTAAAAGTACTTCTTACCTTGGTTTTTCCTTTTCTCAATTTCCAATTCCTGTTGCAGGAACGTCTCCTTGCTTAGACTCGATTCCAGCTGTTTGATAATAAAAGAAGTTAAGAAAAGGCAAACAACAATAAGATTTGGGGGTCATTATTTAATCCTTTCAGTCTTTTTGTACATGAATTAGTAGTTTATCATTTCTTTGGTCTGATATGCTACAAGTAAGAACCCAACATGGAATTATATAGGCATTTTTTTTCTTAAAAATGCTTTAAAAAAGCAATGAATTTATTCTGTTCAGATTTGAAGGTTGGACATTATTCTTGGACCATTAGGACTCTTTTGGTGCATACACAAAACAGTACATGTATCATCCTGTGTCCTCAATGAAATTTGCAAGTATCAGTAAAATTCTCCTGGTTCAAATATACAAGAACATGTAAAAAGGTGATTTATATCCGATAATTAAAAAAATAAAACCTCGCCAACAATAACATTTTCATATTTCAGACCTAATTCCAAATTGCTTTCATATGCATTTTTATATTTAAAAAAATTTAACATGAATTGGTGGAATGTGTTCATGCATATTTTTGTTCATGAAATGAATGAAAAATATAAACAAGTGGAATGCCTCTGGCCGTCTCACCTGCATCACGCGATTCAATATAGCAGCAGTGCTGATTTTGAAAACTACTATAATTCGCACAAGATGTTCAGTGATACTTGGTTACTCTTACATGTATTTCCACGTTTTATGAACTAGACCAATACACTTATAGAGATATGATGGCAATTCAACAAATACCCCCAACGTGGCCAAAGTTCTTTGACCTTACATGACCTTTGACCTTGATCATGTGACCTGAAACTCGCACAGGATGTTCAGTGATACTTGATTACTATTATGTCCAAGTTTTATGAACTAGACCAACACACTTTCAAATTTATGGCTGTAATTCAACAAATACCCCAATTTGGCCAAAGTTCATTGACCCTAAATGACCTTTGACCTTGATCATGTGACCTGAAACTTGCACAGGATGTTCCGTAATACTTGATTACTATTATGTCCAAGTTTCATGAATCAGATCCATAAACTTTCAAAGTTATGATGGTAATTCAACAGATACCCCCAATTCGGCCAAAGTTCATTGACCCTAAATGACCTTTGACCTTGGTCATGTGATGTGAAACTCATGCAGGATGTTCAGTAATACTTGATTAACCTTATGGCCAAGTTTCATGAACTAGGTCCATATACTTTCTAAGTTATGCTGTCATTTCAAAAACTTAACCTCAGGTTAAGATTTGGTGTTGACGCCGCCGCCGCCGTCGCTGTCGCCGTCGCCGTCGCCGCCGCCGTCGCCGTCGGAAAGCGGCGCCTATAGTCTCACTCTGCTATGCAGGTGAGACAAAAACATATTCCAAAATGAAATTGGAATACAAATAAAAGAATACCAAACTACCAAGGCAGGCAATACAGACAGCAGCACTGATTGATAAAATTCACAATTTAATACCTGGTGTACATATAATGAATGAAGGTCAAGCAGAAATGGATAATGGACATATATAATAAAATACAAAGTTAACAAAAAGGCAGAGAATTTATTTTCATGAATATGTGAAAACTAGAAAGATTGATATACATGTACATCTAAATGAAGGAAAGAAACCATATAATAATATACATGTATAAAAACAGTGAACAGTATAGCAATATATAAAGCAAAGACTTTGTAGAATGTATGTTTGTAGATGGAGGCTGGCATGTACATGTACGTGTGCATTATGCAATCTGGGGGGTGTTTCACAAAAGCTGTTTGTACAGTATGAATGATTTTACCAGCGACCAATGACCAGTTCTTGTGCTAAATGATATCCCAAATTATCACTGGTGTTGATTTTAGCTCCTAAGAAATAGTCAACAGTCGTGCAGAGAGTCAATTGTAACTTCTGAACAGCTTTATGAAACACCCAACTGGGGTATATTCCAGAGTGGCACATGAGAGTTGGGCAGTTTTTTTTCTCTTTTTTTTTCTTGGAACCTTTCCTAACCCTAACCCTAACTCGTTTCAATTTCAAGTACATGTAGTAGGCAGAATATAGTTCATTGCTGCATTGGTCAGTTCATCGCAGTGTTACCTAAAATATCTATTGTAAGATCTAAATTATAAATGATTTTTAATACAACGATATGTGCACTGGGCCATTAAGGGATGCCACTTAGAATTCATGAAAAATTCTGAAAGCCATTTAGAATGACCCCTTCACTACAAGTACATGAAAAAGATGTTTTCTATAAAAGGAAATAATGTTTAAAAAGTCTGAATTCAGAGTTGAGTCTGAAAAGTAGCATCCCTGGCCACTGGCAATGATTGCAAGTTGTCACATATTACAGTGCAAGTTTAAATCTTAGGCCCGTATTCTGAAGTCGGGTTTAAATTAAACCTTGGTTTAAAGTTATGGTTTAACTATGGAGAGCCAATTGGGGCACAACAATACACATTCAATTTATTAACTCAAATGAAACTCAAATTATCTGGGAATGATAACTGAAGTATATTGAGGTATCTTTCTTCAATATGAAATCAAAAGGAAACAAAATAATAAACATAAGAAATATACAATAAGAATTTTTTTTTTGAATTTTTGGCTCCCCATAATTTTAGCAAAGAGTTATACCATGGTCTAAGTTAAACCTTACTTCAGAATACGGGCCTTAATAATGAAATATCAACTGGGGTATGTACATGTACATTGTTCACATATCAATCAAGGCTTGGAAAAGATACAGAATACCTTCAAGAAAAAAAAAAGATACCAAGAAAGAGGAAATGAAGTCAAATCAATGGTAACTAGTGTATGAAACCCTTCCAGTGCACTACACCTTTTGCTATTAAAGTTTCTATTCAGAATGCAAGTGAAGAAAAGAAAAAATTGAAACAGAATGAGAACAATCAATAAAAACAAATGGCATTTGGCATGCAAGAGGAGAAAGACACTTGTCGTATAGTAAAAATGAACAGAACATGAAATATCTATCAAAAATAATCCTCACTGATGGCAATGATGGCGATGATGATGACTTAAATCTCGGTGACAGGAACGTTACTTGTTTCTAAATAAAGATAGGTTGTTAAAGGCAACTTATTATTTCTACATGTAAATCGAGGCTACTCTTCCAAAGGGCATGCACATTTCTACAAACATTATGTACTGCATAAATGGGAAAAATAAAAGAGAGCGCAGCAAATCTCCAAGGTAAAACAGAGGGGCTTCAAGGCCAGTCAACAAGGCATCCATAGCTATGGCTTAATAGAAGGCCTTGAATAATCTAAGCCCTGACATTGGTTTTACGATCAAGAATTGCCTATTTTAAATTGAATAGCATAATAAAATATTATTTTTTCACCAACAATACTGATGCAATGAATATGGCCTCAGTACATGTAGATTTTGTTCTATTGTGATGTATTTTACAAGGTCTTATTATTTTCATCTACTGTAATTGGGTAAAATCATAAAATATTGTCAGTTTTCCTGAATGGATTCAGACAAGAGTGTTCCAAGAACTTGCAACTTTTGAAAAAGCGTTTAATAACAAGCAATTATTATTATTATTAACAAAGTCAAAGTGAATATACATATGGTCAATTCCAGCCAAAAGTTGCATTTTTCCATTTTTTAAAGTTTCTTTTCTGAGCAATTTTGTTTATACTGTTTATAAGTATACAGTTTAAGGTTTACAAAAGCACATTTATATTTACTATACCCTGATTCATTCATAAAATACACAATGTGCACTCTGTTGCACTTTGGTACTAAGATTTCATAGAAAGTGTACAACTTTCACCCATCTCTGGCTCCTGGCATGCAAAGGGTGCTGATGAAAAATTCCACTGTCCATGTGACCTCCAAGCAGTAATTTACCATTACCTGTATTGTTTTACATGCTGCAGTGAAACGGCGAGGCACAAAATACATTGCAATGTGTGAATGTTCGATGTCCCATAAGTCACAGTTTTGAGCATTAAGTTTACCTCATATGCTGCCATTGACTCCTGCAGACAAGCATTGGACTTTTTTATCTACTACAGTACATGCATGCATCAACAAATCAAGCTGCATCTGCATTGGACTTGAAATAGCTCTACTGGGGGGACATACATTTAAGTCCCATAAGTCACAAGTCCCATAAGTCACATATACAGTTCGTAAACCATGCCACCTTAAAGCTGTCCATGACAGCAAAGAGAGAGACAAGAATGCTTAAAAGCTGGAGGGTAGTCTGCTGACTGTCAGAAAAAACAGTCAGAATATCATAGGCAGTGCATGGGAACAAAAAAAACTTGCAATGTGTGCACAGCCCAGAAAGAAGGAGAAAACTGAATATGAGATATCTCGCTAAAATGCAAAGCTGTATACAGGTGAATTGGGTTTGTTTCACCCTAGCTTTTATTCATTTTTTAGGTCCAGATCACTCTCTTGGTTTTCTTGTCCCTTGAAGTATGCATCCACTGTTTTACATATGATGTGAACTTGGTATATAGTCCCATGGAAACTTGACCTATTGCAATGTCCCATCAGTCACAAATTTTGTAGTTGAGGGACCCTCTGGATCCTGTCAAAATAAAAGCACCAGTCTTCAGATGCATAAGGCTACCATGAACAGAGCTGTTAAAAAGGCACATACAGCACTCCCTACCAGCCCCTGTAAATGCCAAAAAGTTGTTCAGAAGCTTGCCATCAAGTTTTCTCAGAATCATTCCTGCCGCCTGTCAATAGTAAGGAACATGCGCATATAGAGTACCGAAGTGTGACATGGTGACATCACGATTTCATGACATCGAATCGGCCGGTTCTAAACTGAGTCGCAGCTGCACAATCGTCTATACACATCTGTATTTGCAAAAATGGTGATGTGTGTTGTCCCTGGTTGCTACCATCATTCTGAGAGTCGTAACAGGGCACCGTTTCATAAAGCTATTCATAACTTAAGAGCGACTTTAAGAACGACTGGTGATCCTTGTGGTGAATGTTATCATAAATTGGCAATGTTTTAGCGTGTATAAAGAAAGGATCACCTGTCGTTCTTAAAGTTGCTCCTAACTTACGAACAGATTTATGAAACGGCCCCCAGGTTCTTTTAGAACCAGGCCGCCATGACACCATGGCAACTGACGTCATTGCTTCGGTACTCTATAAATGATGATGTCCTTACAGGCATTCTGAATTTCTATGAAAGAGATGACATATCAACCCAAGCAGCTCGCAAAAAAGAATTTGTGATAGGGTTCACATGCACCCCATGACATATTTTTAACCATTTTTTTTGTATTGCCTGAAGTGTATAGTTAATGAATCTTGTTCCCTTTGCCACACCGTGTTCCATGGGGTTCCAAATTGGCAATTTTTGGCGGCCATCTTGGATTTTCATGAAAATCAATCAATTTTCATATTTTTTGCACAGACAATGGTAAAATCTTCCATGTAAATGAATACGCTTTTTACTATACAAGTATAGATAGTAGAAATCGATTGCAATCGTTTTCTAGACAGTCCAGTTAATAATTTTTAAAAAAGGTAAGAATTCATGCCAACATTTTCATGTTTTTTGTCAAAAATTTGCATGTGCACTGATATCTGTTTTATCATAAACATCAACAATTAATGAAAAATATCAGCATTAGACACGAAAGAGAATATGTTAACGAGAATATTGATATACTTCATGGCAGTATTAATGTGTTAATTTGCTTATATGTAACACACTGAAAAGGTAACTTTCTTACCATACTGTACGAGACGGATAGAGAAAAGCAACATTTATTTGTCCCATCTGTAACAAATGTGTCCTATCATTATGTCCCATCAGTCACAACGGAAAGTGTGTACATTCTTATTCTAATTGTTCATTGTTCATCTCTTTGCTAAATATTTATGATTGTAATTGTTTATTGATTATTTTGTACTTATTTGATTACAGTTTTTAAAGCCTGCTGACAAGTTAAGAAGCTTTTTTTTTGGGGGGGGGGGTTAATGTTCCCTTTATATACATGAAGTGCATGAAAAGATGTTTCTGCCCTTTGTTGAATTTATTTCTGACACAATGGCATGAATTATTAAAGGTGTCATCTAATTAGGGAATATTTTTTTATGCTGAAATTAAGTTTGACTTAAAAAGTCATTGAGAGGAAATGTAAATTCCATGAAATGAGATAGGGTCCCATCAGTCACATTCACTTGTCCCATAAGTCACACACGATTGTACACAACTACTGAAACAAATGAAATGAATCAAGTCCAATTCAAGTACTGTTAGTGAACCCTATCACTGGTTAATCTCCAAGCCCAAATCTAAAAACATTGTCATAAAACTGAGATAGTTATGGCACTTTGAACAGAAGAGCTCAATTTGTGTGGTCCATCGACGTCCCATAAGTCACAGTGACATTTCTGAAGATCTAGCACCCTATGCAACCAAGCTGAAAGCATACATTTTTGTATATAGTAAGTTTCAACATTCTTCTTATAGTTTAATAAAGTAAATCCATGTTTGTGCAGCTACTATTCCAGATATGCACTTCAGTTATGTGGAAAAAAGTATCAAATGTCCCATAAGTCACAATGGAATTGACCATATACATGTATATTGTATCAAGTTCGATAACCTCACTTCATTTTGCATCTGAAGATAGATCTATTGTGGGCATCGTGCTATTCAAGTAAAAACAAAATATCAATCTATCATATGCATTCTCCTGTTATTCATTCATCTTTATCAATAACTTACTGTGCAAATGTATGTGAATAATTTGAATTGTCTCTGTGCTTTTTTACCATGTATTTTTAATTGATACCCTGTAAAACATGTGTAATTCACTTTTTACTGCGATACATGTCTATTGAATAAACCATTAAATTAATGAATGAATGAAAACGCAACCCCTAAACCATTATTTCCCAAATTTTTTATTTACTTTTTAAAACTAAAGGACACTTATCTTTGATCCTGCCAAAATTTGTTACATCTTTCAATGAGCTATCAACAAAGCAAAGGCAATTCCAGCACCAGAATTTGATACATTTATCTCTGAATTCACTCTCAAAACTATAGAAAAATATTATTTGATCTGCTTAACATGCTTGTCTCAATATACGCTAAATGATTCAAAGAATATGACTTGTCTCAATATTCACTTACATTGTACCTCACTGCACGTCGCACAGAGCAGAACCACACACGGAAAAGCAAAAGAAATCCCTACAGCACTATTTGCCATATCCAAAGCTCACTTTCAAACAAAATAATAATACCAGGCATCTTGAAATTTAATATCGGAAATAAAGAAATAAATATTCCATCCTGCCAAATAATTGTTTTTCTCAATATCCACTTACACAATAAAGTCCAAGAATATGAACTGCCTCTGTTTACTTACCAAACTGCATTTAGCACAAACCACATCTGGTGTAATAGTAGAGGGAATCGTGCTCAGCAAGCAACAAGTGCTTCCTTCGACATTACTTGCCATAATTGAAATTTATTTCCAGCGCTAAATGGCTTTACAACGCCCAGGATGCATCTACGAATCCCTACGGTGTCCATAAACCACCAATCAAATATGAGAATCCATTGAAAAGAAATATCCAACACCTTGTGCAAGTTTCAATGACAATGGAGTTATTCACTGAAAATGGAATGCACCTGCTCACGGTTTCCTGTTAAACGCTCTCTAATACTGAATGTGAAGTAGGGCTTTACTGAGGAGCCAATGGTGTTTGTTTTTTTCTTGACTGGACATGAAAACACCTGCTAATTGATCGAATGATGGATCATCGTTTATTATAAATCTTCGATTCAGTATTTTCTCCACCTTGCACCTTGCTTCTACTGTCCATTTCAAATTTGTCGAATTTATCACCTTTTTTTTTGGTCTTTTTATAACTCTCTCTTCTACTCATTTAGAATCTCTCTGAGGCAAATATTCTCTGTTTGGGTGTGCCTGTGTGCGAGTGTGTGCCTGTGTTCCAGTGTGATTCTTTTCTACAGTTACACGTCTTCTTAATTTGGTTTTCCACTTTCGATTCTCTCTGGGTTTTTTTACCCCGTAACCCCCCTACATCCCCCTCTCCCCACCCCCATGCCATCCCTCATTTACCTTGCTTTGAATCCTTTATTGAAATAACCTTATCAGGGGGTTCCCGTTTCTGTTTTCGCAAAGGTCTACAGAGACAATCAACTCTCTGTAAACTATAGTCTCAATAAATAATCAAAAGCTACACGTAAGAAGCTGACGCTTCAAAGACCTATATGTAGTGCTAACGTTCTGAATGAAATCTTCTATTTGGACCCACCCTATAAGAAATTTCTTTATTCTGTTACTCAAGAAGGTCCACTGAGCCCCGCCACTGCTTCTGCTTCCGCTCCATAAATTCTACATGTAAGAACTAGTGTTTATATTCTGAATGAAATCTTTAATTGGACCTACCTTATCCGATAGTTCTCTATTCTGTTTCTCTAGAAAGTCTCTAGAGCCAATCAAGTCCTTGTATTAAAGCTAAAAAACCTGATATTTACAAATTTTAAAGCTACAATCCTGAATAAAAAATCTTCTACTGGACCTACCTTATCAGAAATTTCCCTATTCTGTTTCTCCAGAAGGTCCACAGACCCCAGCCACTCCTTGTGCTTCTGCTCCTTGCTGATCATCGCCTGGAGCTCATGGGCCAGTACGTCCCGATCCTTCTTCAGTCCCTCCACCAAGCGCTCCAGGTCTCCGATGGTCTCCCTGTGACGGCCCACCTCCTTGCCGAGGAAGCTCTGCTCCACCTTGAGCTGCTCCTCAAACTTTTCCCTCTCGGAGCTGGAGGTATTCAAAATCTATCAACCCAAACATAAAGAGGACAAAACCGTTAAAGCTCCTTTGCTATGTATAAAGTGCCGTTATAACATTCATGGCTCTGTCTTACAAAGAGCTGCGATAGGTTCAAATCAATTAAGCTCAAATCACCATTGATCTTAATTAGTGTACTACATGTAAATCCCGGCACACAATTTATTGCAATTTGAATTTCCAAGAAAGTGTAAATAACATTTGATATGAACATTCCAACCAATGAAATCTTAGCAATCTTCTTCTTCTTCTCTATAAGTGCAGGCCATCGTCTGGCGTATTGTCGTACTGTCGTACAATCAGAGTTTAGAATAGTAGTAGGACTACTGAATTCGAAATTCAATCTAGTTTGAGCCTCCCTGTAGGAATAAAAGCAAATTTTATTCCAAATTGTAATGTCATCATCAGCTGCAACTTGAAGCCGATTTTTACTCTACTGCGACTATTATTTCTTTAAATGATCATTATCTATGATTTTTGAAGGAGAATGAATAGTTTTCAAAAAGTTTTTAATATGTGCCTTAAACTTTCCTGTGATTTGTTTCATTATATCTGTAAAAACGTCAGCATTGTTGGTGTACATAAGTCAAATAGCAGCATGAAGGAAGAAAAGGCAATTGTTGTATCCAAGAAATATCCAATTTTGACTTGCATAACAGTCTTGACACAACTATCATTTCTATTTGAAATATTTACACCAAAAATCTCAATTTCTCAAGATTGTGAAAAATAGGCCTATCAAATTTTGATAGACAGAAGATAGAAGATTCTTGACACAATATGTAGCGACCTATCATTTCTGTAAATTGTTAAAAATATTCACACCCCACACTATCTCAACATCTCAAATGACACAAACATTATCAAACTTACCCTTTTGTTTTCTGCTTGTAACTTGAGAATATCTAGCTGACTGTTAGAGATCATTGTCTTAGAGCCATCCAGTTCGTGGCTAAGGATGTCCAACTGAAAGGAAACAACAAAATATTCAGGTCCGAAGAAAAGTTAAACCTTCATCTACATGTAGTATCAACAATCTCCGAATGATCTTCAACCATTCGTTCTACGACCTATTTATTTTACATCTATTAACTCTACGCATCAAGAGTTCAAATAATAGGATAACAAAGATGTTGAAGTCGTTGGACCAGTTTTACATAATGTCAGCAGGCCCATATCCAAATCATCTACATGTATGACCAATTGGCTTTTATGGCCTATTAACAAATCTGGAACCACTGCGCATTAAGTGTCAACAGCTATTATAGGGCACCATCAAAAACATTAAGCCATGCTCTAAAAAGAGTGCCATTTAAGGCCCATATCCATGAATGACTTTACAGAGTTTCCCCATTGGAAGCCCTGAGCGTTGAGTGTCATCAGCCATTACTGGCACCAACACAAACCCTGAACAATGCTCCAGAGGGTTTCTCTAATAATGGTTCACAGACAGACATGCAATTACGTTGTAGTTTTCTTACATCAATTATTGGATTATCTTTTGTGATTGGCCCAGTTAAGCCATAACGAAGTGAATCAAAATGAAGTTTGAGGGTTTTGTTTATAAATACAGTTGGAAGAGCATATCTTACACTTCAGATTGACATAACTTGTCTATAGTCATGTTTATAAAATGCATACTTGATTCAATGTAGAACAAGAATAACAGTCCTGAACAATATTTGAGGTTTAAGATTAATTTTGTATACGAGGCCCATTCTATGCTATACAGTCTAGTTGTATAACTTTTTATATAGGGACAAACCTACAATGAAGAAAAAATTTAGAAGGCTTCTTTACTCTATGGGTTTCACATGGAAAACATGGGTCATTGTAAGGCTCTTTAGTAAAATAAATTAAATAACTATATATCTGACACATTTTTCTTCCTTAGCCTATTAAAACCCCATAGACAGGAATTTGTTCTACAATGTACACGTAACAGCAACCCCTTCCTTACCACAAGTCACAGCTCTATGAATCGTATACATGTACATACAAGAATGTAAGACACACCTTGCCCAAATACAGTATTCACTCCATCAATCAATCAAATACAACAATCAAAATACAAAATTAATATGGAAAAAACATGTGGAAATTCAAAATCAGAAAACATCATACATGTACCAGAGTCCCGATTACCAGATTTTTCTTTCAGAAAGTACAGTATACTATACATGCATATAAAATAGAGAGAAAATTCAACATTAAAAAACAAAAAACTTGTCACCTCAACGAAAAGTCTACAAAAACCCTCCTCAATAATTCTCTTTGTGCACTCTACGCTCTGTTCACACTAGTTAGTATCCGAGGGGAGGAAAAATATGGAGCAGGATAAAAACTTCTCTCATCAATGACTCTCCTTGTGCACTATGTTTTCTGTTCACACTATTATCCGAGGGGAGGGGAAATATGGTGCAGGATAAAAACTTCTCTCATCAATGACTCTCCTTGTGCACTATGTTTTCTGTTCACACAATTATTTGAGGGGAGGAAAAATATGCAGTAGGATAAAAACTTCTCTCATCAATGACTCTTCTTGCGCACTATGCTTTCTGTTCACACTATTATCCGAGGGGAAGGGAAATATGGTGCAGGATAAAAACTTCTCTATCACCGACTCTTCTTGTGCACTATGCTTTCTGTTCACACTATTATCCGAGGGGAAGGGAATATGGTGCAGGATTAAAACTTCTCTCATCACTGACTCATCTTTCGCACTATGCTTTCTGTTCACACTATTATCCGAGGGGAAGGGAAATATGGAGCAGGATAAAAAATTCTCTATCACGAACTCTTCTTGTGCACTATGCTCTTCATTCACACTATTGTCCGAGGAGGGGGGGATACAAGTACGGTGCAGGATAACATGGCATCCACAACTATGTTCACACTTTGTATGACTGCGATATTCTCTCTGAGATTCAGAGACAGGTGCAAGCAGTTGATTGATCGTAAAAGATTAAGATTGGGAGAAACCTTCCCTTCCCCTCAGTCAATAGTGTGAAGAATCCCGGGGTGAAATTTTAAAAAAAAATAGAAAAGACCCAGATATCAGGGCCCCGTCTTACAAAGAGTTACGATTGATCCAATCAATCACAACTATGGACGGCCAGCAACATCAACATTTAAAATGCCTGAATGTTCAAAATGTTTTCTAGATATGACGTAAATTACATACATGTAAATTCACTGTTTTCTTGAAAATTTGGTTTGTTCGCCTTTGTTTACAAAGGATATTTTGAAAATTTTATGTAGAAAAAATTATGACAGTGATGGATTTCCATAGAGTTACGATTGATTGGATCAATCGTAACTCTTTGTAAGACGGGGCCCAGATCTTTCCTTAGCAAGTCCTAGACATTTATACCTACCTTATAAATCTTATCTTTTCCTTTAAATCCAATATTGAAAGTATTCTTTCAAGCAAAAAGAACCGAATGTCAATAACAGCAACTTCAAATATAAGTTGGTAACAAAAACAAGCTCATCTCTGTGGAAATATTCCAAAGTACATATTTTTCTAAGTTTAATAGTCCAATATATTTTTTTCCCATTCAAGAGTTGTAGATAAGAAAAAGTTTGTCTTTTCAATAGTTCAGGATGCATGAAAATTTCCTTCAATGTTTCTGTTTCCATTATAAAATAAATTGATTTTCTGGGTGGACTTTCCCATAAGTACACTCTCGAGATCATTTAAAAAAGAATTTACAATTATCAAAATGAATTGTCAATTATTAAAGGTATTTTGAAAAAATCAATTTTACATTGACAGTTGGACCCGACAAAAAATGTGAGTTACCGCAATGAAAAAGTTGTCGCAATCATAAGTTCTTCATAAAACAGGGATTTTGGACATGCACAAGGTAGTGTTTCATAAAGTATCTTTTCTGTGATTTTGATTGACTGGTTTGTTCTGAGCCAATCATGTGCAAGGATTTCAGTAGCTTATAACATTCATCAGTGAAAAGCACTGACCTATTTGTTTCAGGAAACACTCCCCAGAAGTCTTTTTAGCAATTTCTTTTTAAAAAGTGATCACCAGAACATCCCAGATGATAAAGAAAGCCATGTGGCCCTACCTTGCTGTTCAGTTGTTTCTCGTTGTCACGGTAACGCTTGACGACCAGCTCCCACTTCTCCTCCGTGGTGGAGAGCTTCCGCTCCAGCTCCCTGCACTTCATCTTCTCGCTCTCCAAGGATATCATGGTGTCCTCAAGACGGCTCACGCACGTCTCGTTCTGCTTCTGGAGCCGCTTTATCTCCTCCTGGAGTTTGATAGTATTCAGATCTCCTGCAGTTGAAGTCTCCTGAAATGGGCAACAGGAGTGTTGGAAAGAATGAATCATTCATAGCCTTACATTATCAGCTTTTATTATTTAAATTGGCAAAACATAAAAAAAAAAAGAATCAATGTCAGAAAAGCCCCTGGGAGACCAATGGGTATATTACATACGGCAGACGTTAAGAGGTAATGTATCAACAATAAGGGAAATTTTTACCAATGGGAGACAACAAAAGAATTCCCCTTAATGTTCGATATGAAATGATTGTCATTTTATATTTTGACAGTATGAGAAATAAAACTACATTTACAATGTTGAGAGATACAGTATCTATCAGTTAAGCACAAATATTAAGCAATGCCAGGGTGAGAAACATTAATATAAAAAAACTTACAGTTTTTGTCACAGTTTGCTTTTCTTGGGCTTTGAATTCCTGTACATCCTTCTTCAGTAGTTCAAACTTCTGCTCCAGCGATTTCTTCTCAACATTCAATGTCTCCTTCTCCTCCTGTATATAACACACAGAAATTATAGAAAATCAATCAAATTTCAAAGTTTTTTTTATGAATTGAATGGGCTTTGCATAATGAATTATGGTACTCAATGGTCACCAAAGAAAATGTTATACTAAAATGGTATGAGATTTCAGGCAATCAAAGTTTATATAATTTAATACATGAATCATAAAGTTCATTTGCAAAATAATTACTCAATTTAAGGTCTTGTTAAAGGAGTAAAGGATTTCAGCCGAACAAAACACATGTATGGTAAATTCAAGATTACTTCTGCCAAGTACGACATACAAATACATGTATGCATGTACAGTAGTACAAGTTAAAAACGGTAATACAGATCTACAATTGAGTAAAATCTAATTTATTCAAATGTCTTTCTTCATTGTTACAAATGCCAAGCAGGTCCTTCAACTGTTAAGTTCCGCTATTCATGCTTTAGATTTCAGGAAGCATGATTCAGACATTTGAACCTTTCTCAATGTTTTGGGTTTTCACATTAATTTGGCTATATTGTTGGTGAGACAAGAGATTGGATGTCAGGTGTCAAATCTTATTTGGATGGGTTCGACTATACTTTCCAAGTCAGCATGAAAAAAATCAATGCGTATATCCCTCTCAAGTACCCCCTCCTGGGGTGTATCCCTATTACAACCAAACACCTCAACGCAATTACAAAGGGAGTACAGAGCCCAGTGCACACTTCACAATCCATCGCGATTTGATTTTCAACAAAATTGTATTGAAGAGCAATTAATATAAACATTCAAACCTATAAATACGATACAAGTACTGAAAAATGGTGAAAATGCTAAGATCAAGATTCCAGTCTAGTTTAGAGCCTCTTTGTAGAAATAAAGACAAAGTCAACTCCAAATTGTAATGGCATTATCATAGGCTGCGACTTTGAACCAATTTGGACTTTCAACTGACACCAAAGCTTGCAGCAGAACAGAATTCTGATTTTAGTATGAATTTGTAGCATTATGCCAAACTTCAAATAAAATCATTTTACTACTTGGAAATATCATATTTGATGCAAAATGCAATTTGTTACGAAAAAAATAATAATGTCTTGCTCGGATCGTATATTGAGAGAGAGAAAGAGAGCATATTGGAGTCGGTGTGAGGAATAATATCAACAAGTGGAACGCCTCTGGCAGTCTCGCCTGCATTACGCAATTTAATATAGCAGCAGTGCTAACTTTGAAAACAAATATAAAATAATCATTCACAAAAACATAATTCATATAATGACATAATACCACGTTCATTGACCATAAATGACATTTGAACGGAGACTTAAGACTGTCAACTACACCCATGTCCACATTTCATTCACTCTATCCATAAACTTTCAAAGTTATGATGGCACTTCAACAATTACCCCAACATGGCCTAAGTTTATTGACCTTAACTGACCTTTGACTTGGTTTTGTGACCTGAAACTCACAGGGGATGTTCAGTGATGCTTGATTACTCTTATATCCCAAGTTTTATGAACTAGATCCATAAACTTCAGAGTTAGGATGGTAATTCAACAAATACCCCCAACACGGCCAAAGTTCATTGACCTTTAATGACCTTTGACCATGGTCATGTGACCTGAAACTTGTACAGGATGTTCAGTGATACTTGATTACTCTTATGTCCAAGTTTTATGAACTAGATCCATAAACTTTCAGAGTTAGGATGGTAATTTAACATATACCCCCAACACGGCAAAAGTTTATTAACCTTAAATGACCATTGACCATGGTCATGTGACCTGATACTCGCACAGGATATTCAGTGGTACTTGATTAACCTAATGTCCAAGTTTCATGAACTAAATCCATAAATTTTTAAAGTTATGATGGTAATTCAACAAATACCCCCAACTTGGCCAAAGTTCATTGACCCTAAATGACCTTTGACCTTGGTCATGTGACCTGAAACTCAGGCAGGATGTTCACTAATACTTGATTAACCTTATGCCCAAGTTTCATGAACTAGGTCCATATACTTTCTAAGTTATGATGTCATTTCAAAAACTTAACCTTCGGTTAAGATTTTGAAAATAATTTTCCCAACATGGTCTAAGTTCATTGACCCTAAATGACCTTTGACCTTGGTCATGTGACCTGAAACTCGGGCAGGATGTTCAGTAATACTTGATTAACCTTATGTCCAAGTTTCATGAACTAGGTCCATATACTTTCTAAGTTATGATGTCATTTCAAAAACTTAACCTTAGGTTAAGATTTGATGTTGACGCCGCCGCCGTCGCCGTCGGAAAAGCGGCGCCTATAGTCTCGCTCTGCTATGCAGGCGAGACAAAAATTACAAATCAGGGCCCCATTGCATAAAAAGTTTTCATCAGCCATTCTGCTTTTGGGGGTTTGTACTGGGGTTTTAGATGAGGGATGGCGGCACAAAACTGCTAAGATAGCAAGTCTTGCTGGAAAGCCAGTTACCATGACAAGAGTGAGAATTCTGCTTTTTGATTGGCCCTTCCAATGAAAGGTGATATTCCAGCAAGAGAGGCTATTGGAGCAGTTTTTTTATGAAATAAGGCCCTGATCTCTTATACAGATAATGTATACAATGATATTTGCATTTTGAGACAGCTGTACACTATTTGGTGATGAAAATACATTAAAGTTTTACTGGATTATTGTGAACACAGACTTTTTATATAAACACACCTGAAGATTTTATAAAAGGTACTTTTAGCATAGCCTACAATAACAAACAGTTCATTTGTATACCCGTTCTTAATTTTCATTACAAGCACACAAATTCTCAAAAAGTATGGACACATCCCTTACAAAGCTGAAAATGGCTTGTTCTTTCTCCCCTACATACTAAAACTGGAAGTGACAAATGACAAGTGCATGTAAACAACATCGTTAGAGCATGAAATATGTAACAAAATTTGCTTGATTACCTCGATTGTTGAGATGGTTTTACGATTGGTATCGAGCAGGTGTTTCAGCTTGATGATCGTTCCTTCGTAAGACGACCGTCGTTTCCTCTCAACGTCCAAGCTTTCTGTTAGCTCTTTCACCTGGTTTGTGCAAACACAAAATAGGACAAGATGGAAAATGATCTTACAATTGAATTCTAACCTGTACAAGTAATAAAATAAAATGATATAGGATATATAGCGCACATATCCACCTTGTTAGGTGCCCAAGGTGCTACTATATTACCCTGGCTATTAAAGCTAGTCTACCGATTCCGATGCTCAAAGCTTTTTGATGAATCACTTCCTGCCGGTACCCATTTACCTCACCTGGGTTGAGTGCAGCACTATGTGGGTAAATCTCTTGCTCAAGTAAAATACGTCATGGCTTGGAATCAAACCCACGTCCCTCAGATTGAAAGATGAGGGTCTTAACCACTAAACCACGACGCCCCCTTCAAGTTTCCACAAACACAGACTATGGAAGTGTTAAATTAAAGACGTTCATCACTAATAACCACAATCAGGAGTGCCAGTTGGTTTGACTCACTGGGACTGAAAGAAGGTGGAATATGGTAAAGGCAGCATTGTGAAGTACAATAGAAAGCCTTAAAATGCCTGAATCTATAGGGAAGTTGTCAGGGCCTAAAGTCAGGCAAAAGCCTAAAGGGTGGCATCTCTGAATATTATAAGAACTTTACCTTGGCTTTTTGCACAGCTACATGTACAAGTACATGTGCCCTGATCAGGTGCTCAAATGTTAAAGGGAATCTCTTAAATGTACATTCTCAAATGTAAATTCTATAGGTCTATGAAAATTATCTAATACCATTACGACTTTCCCATGCCAAAAACAACAACTAAAAAACAATCCTCATTGTAGTGAATGATATTTATATTATATTGGATGGCTCAGAATGGAATACCAGAAATATTTGAAGAGTTTGGGGAAATATTCCACGAATCACAGATGAGTGGAATATTGGCCATATGTAGCAAGTGAAATATTTCTGGTATTCCATGAAATAAAGCCATCATCATCTATCCAACCCCCTCCCCTAAAGAAAGTGAGAAATTTGATTGAGCAAGTCATGTCACATGGCATCATCACTTCGTAAGATCAAATTTGATCGTTGAAATATGACTTTAATACACGTAGTTCATTATGACGTCTTTTGAGAATCATTGTGCTCTATGCTGCACATCGCATTGCATTCATTATACGTACACGTTGTACGCATGTTTAATGCATCGCTTAAACACTATTTATTCTAGTAGATAATAACGTCAAATATCCAGCTCAAATACATGTACACTGACATACTGTATGTACAATATGCAAGGCAGCATCACCTCAAAGTCATTCTAACCGAATATCAATTACAGTGTGCAATTTGTACATACCACCACGAAGCAGGAATGAGGAAGAAATTTTCCAAAATCACACTAAATCACAGTTTTCACACCGTCGAAAGAAAGACGTCTACACTAATTAACAGCAGCCTATGAACACCAAGAAAGTCCATGATATATCCATGTCGATATAATGTGCCCAGTACAGTACATGCACGTGGATAGGAGTCACTTCGATGCTGGTAGAAGTCAACTGTAATATTGATTTTTGCCTCAGACCAAGCGTAACAAATAACAATGTCAACAATACGCTTAGATCTCCCAGGCCCCAGTGTGACCTCAATGTGAGCTACAGTGTAACACAAAACAATGCAAAGTCTAGCTAGCAGAGAATTTAATCTTTATTGTTCTAATCATAGTCAAAATCAATGGATAATTCTCTGTGAATTCAAAGAAGTGAACGTCAAGAGGTTCACTGGTTTGAGAGGAAATAAAAGAAAAACCCCAAGGGAAATATTTTACTCTTATCAATGTCATTAATCAAACATGGGTAATCAATATTTTTGCTTAACTGTAGACACTTTAAAACAATTTAGCAGAAATAGGATTAGCTTCTCTTTAAGTATCTTAAACTGGTCTAATACGCTTTTTTTTTACTAATTTAATAATGATTCCAATTAATATCAATATTATATTCTAGTGATGGTGTTAGTGTTGGTGGTGCTGGTGTTGTTTGTTATTGGTGGTGGTAGTCAAGATATATACTGGTCAACTGTCTTCATATTTTTTAAAAACCTTGATGGCAAAAAAATGTCAAACAAATCTTGCAATAAAATGCAACATTCCAAGGTCATTAATACATTATACATTAATCAGGGGTGCGGATGGTCACAAATAAAAAGATCTGAAAAAGGCTGAAGAGTGTTGAAAAAAAGCTGAAACAGAAAGAGCTCCCATCGTTTTTGTACAGAGGAAAACTAAAATAAGCTGAAATGAAGCTGAAAATTAACTACCCAATGCAGGGTTGGCGCGTTTTAAACGGTGTGTTTTAAAACATGTTTTAAAACGCGTTTTAAAACACCCGTTTTTTTTACAAAAAAAACGTGTTTTAAAACACCTCATAGACTTGTGTGTTATAAATGTGCATGGATGTGATTTTACATGAATTTATTTTTCATACTTTTATTTTTAAAGTGGTTTATCATTTTCTTGTAACTAAATCTCTTTCTCAACACCACTCTTTTTCTACTCTCTCAAACCCCCTTATTCTCCCTTTCTCCAATGCTTTGTCATGTTCCTTTCCTCCTGTTAAATTGTGCACATCAATCCATATTTAAGAAAATTCTCATTTTAACACACATCTGAGTGTTGTGCTCACTTTTAGACAAGGAAAGAAACACTATTTAAAATGAGCTCAAATATGTAATAGTAGTACTTGAATGAAATGGAATTGTTGCACAAACATAATAATATGTTTCAAATAGACTATATAACTGACATTGTAACCTTGAGGTACACACAAAAGTAGGTAAAACTTTGCGCTTCGTAAAGATGAAGAAAAGTAATTTAATTCAGTATAAGATAATCAGCTAAGACAGCTAGCAAAACTTTTTTTCCTCCCTGAACATGTGTGGAACTACCATTGTTTCAACATTTTTTGGTTCAGTCAAGTTGGTCATTATTATAAAATCTGTAAATATTGAAATATTGTATTTTTCAAACAATTAAAAAAACACAAAAGAAATAGTGAGTGAGGGACATTATCAACTATCTTATTTGCACATCACCGAGTTATGTTTTGTGAAAAATAAGCGAAACTTTACAATGTCATAACTTTCTTATTTTACATCCGATTTCGATGAAATTTTTAGCATTATGCTTGGTTGAATTTTTCTACTGATTCAAATCAACTTTTTTCTAGGGTGGACTTTACCTATAACTCTAACACTCCCAGGGGACCGTAATGTCCCCCTTAAAATTTATATGATAAATCCATAAGCACAACAGGGCAACACCATACCGTTCAAGAATATTTTTTTATTCATGCATGGATATGCAGTTATATTACCATGGAGCTATCAACACATTAATAGCTCCGTAATATTACACAAGTGCATTTCAGACCAGAATTGCTCAATATCGTGATTTTCATGTACATGTATAAAGCCAATGCAAATTTTCGCAAACATTTTTATCTGTATCAATATTTTTGCCAAAATTATTGCCAACAATTTCCTTAAAAAAACCCCAAAGTAACCACAAAACTGTAGATAAGGAATATGTAAAAAAAAAACAGTTAAAACAAATATTAAAAAACAATTTAATCAGAATTCCTCAATTAAAGAAATAAGCAGTTCAAGGGCCTAATATTTATAGATTTAAACCCAATGGTGTATTTCATGCATCTATGGGTGCCCGGTAGGATGTAAAAGTCATTGTAGCTTGTCCAGTACTGTGTGCGCCTCACTGGCGACTGACTGGAATATTACCCAGGGAGTGGAGGATGTGCATACATATTGTGTGCGGGAATGACTAATTGAATCCGATGTCTGGGGTAATAATAAATCTTTAAAGCGTTTAGACACGTCATTCCGATATATTAAGCACTATTTAAAAGCGGACATTTATTATTATTACTTAAAATTGGTATAATTGATTAAAATGAAATAAAGCATATTGAGTAAATGAAATTAAGCTTTGAAAGCCTATAGTCTATAGATTATGTCATTTTCTTACATTGTACAAATTCTTCTCACCCCCTAGATTGAGAAGACTAAAAAACCTGAGACTACATCATAAGTATGAGGAATAGACTTATGAAATGTTAACTTACTTTTTCGGCATTCAATTTTCATTGATTTAGTAATTTTGGGGAAAATATAAACTTTTCTGTTGGAAATTCAGTAACAAAAATTGTAGTCATCTCTTACTTACTCCAAAAATGTTTTTACAACATTAAGAGCTTAAATCATACTGTATTAAGTATATAATTTCACTGATTTACAGAAAATTTCATCGTTCGTTGGAAAAAAAAACGTTTTAAAACGATTTAAAACGTTTTAAAACAATAAAAAACGTTTTATTTGTTTTTTTTAATAAAAAACGTTTTTTATTACAACCCTGACCCAATGTCACCTCTGTTAGCCTCTTCAAACAAGAGGTACAGAGAGCTTCCTGCTTCGCTAGGAGAGGAGCATGTCTTTTTTTAGCTGCAATTAGTAACTTTTAAGAATATTTTAAAATGGCACTGTACATACATGTACTCCACACCGGACCTGCCAAATATAGTACGACAATACACCAGTCGGTGGACTGTACTTCATCATCATCAGAAGAAGAAAATCAAAACCCCAAAAAATCTGAAATCAGCTATAAAAAAGCTGAACTCTCACACCCCTGATTAATATAACTCCAGAACCACATACCTGATTATCTAGGTTACAGAATGTGTAAGATATCAGAAGTCTCAGTGAAAACATGGATCCGACAAGGATCCACAGTGAAAAAAAAAAGAGTTGCGCTGTATTGTTATCATTACAAAATTTAAAGTCAAAGGCAGGTTATTTAAGGACCCCCCCCCCTCCCTCCCATCTTTTCTGGGGCAAACAATTTTTAATAGGGAAATATTTTGTAAACAAAACAGAAATAGGCAAAAATTTATCAAGAAAAGAAAAACTGAAAATCAGCAAAAAATCAATCTGTAACGTGGTCCCTCTAAAAGACTAAAATATCTAGACACTGAACAGCATTATCTGAAATTCTCTCACAAAACTTACTGAATTCGTTCAGGGATGAAGTAGTCCAATTAAAAATCCAATGTGACAACTCTTAGTAGCTGTGCATGATGAAACTCTTCAGTACTACAAGCCATATTAACAGTCATTCCAAAACATCATAAAAGAACGACACTAAATTTCTTGGAGATGTAGACTTTAGACCCAAGCCATACTTTCTGGAAGAGGGGCTAAGTCTAAACTCCATTCAAGTACAGGAAGACAATAAAGTTAGACAAATACAAAGAGCCTTTGTCATGTGAACACAATAGCAAACAAGATCTTGGGTTATCAAGCTTTCAAGCTTGTCAAGAAGATCTATAGTAAGGTTCACACGGAGACAGGTCAACTACATGTATAAGTCTATAAAGGCAAAGTGTTGGCTGCTAAAATTAATAATTGGTTGCTTGAACATATCTTTCTTTTCTTTTCATTATTTAAAAAAAAATTATGAGATAATTTCACGAAGTAGCCATAATTTCAAGGGAATATCTTTACATGTGTAGACATCTACATGTACATGTCTTTCCAATCAAAACAAATTTGTTTAAAATCCCTCCTGTCCTAGCGAAAATATGATTTTTTTGGGGGGTTGTTTGCTACTTTTTCAGCTAACCCGCACAAATTTGCTTCACTACCCTGTGGGAGCTTTCAAACGCTCTTTTCTAGTTTTTGATAGATTTTAGTCTCGTCTAAACACGGCTCAATAGATGATGGCTAGACCCTTGCAAGATTGAAAAAGCTGTAATCTTCAACTCTTCACAATTGAAAAGGGTTGGGTCAAACAAGCTGGATTATAGCATGGAGCTATAGCTCTATGATTATAGCATGGACCTAAAGCTCTATGATTATAGCATGGACCTATAGCAAGCCTACCTGGTTGTCCTGACAATAGAGCTTTTAAGTCATCTTATATTGGCCTCTAGTTTTCTTTTATTTATATCCTTCCCTAAGAAGAGGTATTTGACATCTGTCCCCCTCCCTCCACAGCTCTCTTCATTTTTCTCTCTCTCTTTTCCTCCTTTTCTGAAACAATAATTTGACATAATTGCAAAAGGGGGTATCTCACTGTATTTAATCAACTGTATTCAATCAACACTATTTACTCTTGAATCACAGTTTTTGCTTTGTTGTGTTTATAGACTATCAAATTTTTGTCAGTCATAAAGATAAATATCTTTCAGAATATGAAATGATGAAAAAAGGTGCAGTTTGAAATCATTCTGTAGGACCATGAAAGCTAAAAACCCTGGGTTGAAAATTTGATCAACAAGTGGGTATTCACACAAGAATAGCACATATTAAACTTGCTGTTTCAAAAGGGCCTTAGGTATAGTCTTAGTCTTCAGGCACAGACCCTGATTGAAACTTTGATCAAGTGTGTCTCCACGCAAAGACTAGCACATACAAAACTTGCTGTTGAGCGAGAGGGCCTTCAGGACACAAGGCATGAGGTAGGCTGCAATTCAGACCCTTTAGTCAAGTGAAGGGTTTGCACAGCAGACTACCTTCGGTATGCAAATCATTTTAGGCTGAACATTCAGACCCTTTAACTCGAGTGAGGGGTTTGCACAGCAGACTCAATGCAATCTGAGCCGATCTCAAAGGAATGGGCCTACTTCTGGTTTAGACATGCATTGCATCCACTCACTCCTGGGTACATGTAACATTCGTGGTGGGTGGGCTTTAATAGAAAAGAGGGGAAAACACTGCAATTGAATCCTCTCCCGAAATAACATATTCTGTTTTATTGTTTTGATGGATGATTCTGGTTTGTGATATCATTCTAGCTCGCTAAAGAAATCAGTTCGCAATCGAGTCTGGGTGTCCTTGTGGCAAAGTGGCAACTATCTCAAGGAAATGTGAAAACGTTCGTTTTTCAAAGTTTCCAGTGTTTTTCTAGGAGATTGGGAAATTGTTTATAAACATTCCAATACATCTTTGAGACAGTTATTCATTGGTTGGAGGGTTTCTGCATCGTCTCCGCCATAGAAGTTTAGGAATCTGCAAGTCTGTGACAACCTGTTGAAAACTGAAGGGTCCTCATTAAAATCATTACAGTCAGTGCTTTCTGTCTGATAAATTCCATTGGGAAACCTAGTTATTGCAGGATTATACATGGCTTCTTGCTTCCTTTCTGTTCTCTATCCTCACTCTCTTCATTTTCCCCTACCTCGCATGTATTTCTTGTCTTTCTGTCATTGATACAACAACATAGATTGCAAAATTATTGTATTATGCAATGACATGTACCTTCCTATGTGTATGGCATATTATGAACTTTGATACTTCTCCACATCAAAAAAAAAATACTTTCAAACTTCCTTAAACACTATACCAAGGAGATAATACGTACCTTTTCTTCCATCTTTCATCTGAGTGATGATCAATTTATTCAACAATATGCATAATTATCAATGTTTCCAGCAAACAGGTGGGTGGTAATCCCATAAAATTTGAATGAATGTGCAAATCATCATAATTCACTACCGTTGATCTCTTTAGATGATTTACATCCATCAGTGTTTTATACAGTGCTCTGCAGGGGGTGAATTGTGTGAAAAGAAATACATTACATTCGTCTCCCCCCCCCCTCATCTCTCCCCCTCTCCCTCTCTCTCTCTCTGTCTTTCTCTTTGCCTGCCTACGCACAATGGCCTAAAACTTGACAAAGGAAATTTAGCAATTGTATATACAGGTATTCAAAAGTAGAAGTTTGGAATGGCCCATACAACTCTGAACTAAAACCAAGAATGCAAAGCTTGCAAAGAAAAGTTTAATTGTTTGGGAATATATCAAGATCTCCTTGAATATACTCAAATAGGACATATTTATAGAATACCATACTTGTTCCTTTTTATTTTTCTCTTTCTTAAGGGGCGGGGGGGGGGGTATTATAAACATTCATCTTTGTAACCAGAGCCTGGTTACACAGAGACATACATGTAGGCTACATCACTCTGCACAATACTCAAGTACATAGTTTGCAAACTTACAATTGATAAGATTGATTCTCTCTCTTACATAATAAGTTACTGATTCATAATTATGAATAGTTTTGTATTATTTACAATAATTTTGAATGATATACATGTACATGTACCTTATCATTTAATAGAAAACCCAACAAATACTTCATTCCATGTCCAACATATTATCAAACCAAATACAATCAGAGCTTCAATGATACCAATCAACAAATATTACTCTTGATAGCACAAAGTGGGAGTTGATATTCTGTTCCTGTCAGAAATTACATGAAATATGCAGCCAGGCCAATGGAGCTTTCTATTCTCTGATCTAACTAAGCAAACACAGCACTCCAATGCATGCTATTCAAATATCAGCGGAGTGGCATAGTGCTGCCATGGCAACCAGAGTATAATTGCCTGAGCTGAGATGATTAAAGTGCATTTAATATGCATTGGCCTTGGAGGCACTCGAGTAGGAAACCAATAACAGAGGTGCATGGATAAAGCATGTGGACATGTACATGTAACAAGTTAATTCAAATTTGACTTTTATTGATTGGTTAATATTCAGATTTTAACGGTATATAAAGATATGAGTAATTTATTAATTTACAAGAAAATCTTGTACCATAATTATAACCAGGAAATATTTTCAAGCAAGGTAAAAAAATACAAGTCAATATTTGAAAATGATATTGTTCTATAATACACTTTCTGTTCTAAAGTATTGTTTAATTTCCCTCTTAGATTTGAAAAAACAAATAATTAATTTTGATACTTAGGTTTCACAAAATTGTAAAAAAAAATTAACTCTTGATATACATGTACTAGCACTTTTTTCTATCTTTAATTTCCTATCTATGCGTAACATGTCAAATACAATTGTTCAGCATCTAATTTTCAAATGTTTTTTATTTCGCTATTTCCCACAAACCTCAGTCAAGCATCTGAAAGACTTTCTAGCTAAATAGTAGGAAAATAATTCGTTGAAATATTTTTTGAATAAACATGTAAAAGTAGATATTCAGGGCAATTTTTTTTTTGGTTTTTATATTTTTTATTTTTTTGCTTAAAATATGAATGTGAAAATAATCCTCGTGATACTGTCACAAAATAGCCTTAAGTAACAAATTTTATTTCAAAAGAAAACTGATAGTTGAATAGGTACATGTACAATTATGTACTACTGACAAAATGATTTTAGAACTACAGAGGGCAGCATCAAGTTTACAAAATAAGTCGGTTTGATTGATGATGAAAGGCCACAAGCAAGATTACCTGGGGAGATCCAAATCCAATACAACCAAAAGATTGTTGTGAAGTCCTGCATATCTACACACAATGGCACATATATCACAAAAGATACAAACACTGTATAGTCGCTTTTTATGATCTCCTTCTCTTCTTCTTCCTCTTCTTCTTCTACTACTTTTCTTCTATTCCTTCATCTTCCTCCTACTTCTCTTTCTCCTTTTTCTTCTTCTCTTTCTCCTTGGTAAATTGCCAATTCGTCTACTGCCAACTCCTCCACTCACATGGTCTACTTTTCATTTTATAGTCTAATGCCATTCCATCCATCAACATTTCTTCTAACAATCATTTGGTCCAATCATCACTTCGTCTAATCACCATTTCGCCTATGACTATTTTGTCTCATAACCAGTTGGTCTAATATATTTATTTTGCACAATTAACACTTAGTCCAATTAGACCAAATGGACTAAATTGCTATTGGGCCAACTCGTTATTTGACGAAATGGTGAGTGGACGAATTGCCAATTAGACCATGTGGATAGTGGACGAACTGATGGCAGAACAGATAGTACACAAATTGGCAATTGGCCGAATTGGCATTAGACGAATTAGAAGTAAATCTTCTCCTTCTTCCCTTTCTCGTTCTCCTCTCCTCCTTTTTTCCTCATCCTCCTTCATCCTCATCCTCCTTCTCCTCCCCTGCCTCCTCTAGTATTCTTCATCTATATTCTTGATAAAAGTCTTATAATCACAGACTAAAATTTGCAAAATATTATTCTGATTCATGTTCCTTTCAGGAGACACAAAAAAGCATCCTTCCTAAATTTAAAGAAAAGGGATATTCAATCTAATAACGACCAATGGAGTGTGATTCATGTAACCCTGGTGTAGAATGTTTATAGCAGATGTGGCCCTATATCGCTTAAACCTAAAGCATATTGGCCAGTATTCTCGGGTTTAAATCAAACCCTGGTTTAAAGTTGTGGTTTAACTATGGAGAGCCAATTGAGGCAAACATCTCTGGTACATGTTCAATTTATTAACTCTTATGAGACTCAAGTCATTTATAACTGTCTGAGAATGATAACTGAAATATTTTATTCATTATGAAAGCAAACAGACACAAAATAGTAAGAAATATACAATATAAGGAGGATTTTTTAGTTTTTGGCTCCCATAAAATTAGCAGAGTTAGACCAAGGCAAGCTGAACATGACTTCAGAATACAGGCCATTGTATTTTGGGTAGTAGTTCCACAGAAAGACATTTTCAAAAAATACACAAAACAAAATTTTGAAAATCAAACTGTTTTTTAATCACTTACCCTACTATCTTGGTAGGCAGCCATGTTTTTTTTTTTCCTTTTCACTTTGGTGAAAAAATCACTCCAAACAGAAATAAATAGATGCCTTGCAAAAGCCAATCGGTATTAAAAATCCAATCAAGTTGTTGCTCTTAGCCTGCAATGTTGACTTGCCGCACTTAATGTGATCTTTCGTTTGATCTAAACAGCCTCCAAAATGCATGGCATAATCAACACTTTCTTGAAATGTCAAAATAAATACCACACTGCACGATTGAAAATACACTGTAGGACATCTCCAGGCAAGGCATCATAAACCAAAATTAAAACTACACTTGTACATGTAGCTATTGAGTATGTTCCACAAAAATCTGACTAGTTCAAAGGTATCTTCAAACTCAAAAGTTAATCCAAATTGAAATTCCACATGATTCCACTTTGTGTATCTATGAGTAGTAATCTTAACAGATTCAGGCAAACTCCTCTGTACAGCATACAAACATACATGTACATGTATGTCCAGCCAAATATTGATCGGATGAGTAACAACCACTGTCTTTTTGAAAGCGCTATCAAACTCGAAGGAATTTCTTTTCAATAATGCACAGTTACTTCCATTCAAGTGGTGCTTTGAATTGAAAAGGGTCATTTAATCAATAACCAAGGGGGAGTGGACAATGGCTTGTCCCTAATCATGGTCAGGGATGAATAGAAGCACAGATGACCAATAGCTACCCCAGCCACCCCAATTAATATTCTACCAATACCACATCTGGGGTCCATTGCAGAAAGAGTTGCGTTTAAACGCAAGTCAAAATATCAATCGCAAGTCCAAAATGCGCGCTGTTGATTGGTTGAAAATCAAGTTTCACATGATTTTTAGAGTTGGGATTGATTGCAACTCTTTCTGCAACGGGCCCCAGAAGAGAGAAGATGACTGTCCAATTCTAAAAATAGCCCATCATTTTCAAGTATCAAACAGGAATATACCAAGGAGACTATTACATTTTCAATTAACGATACTCTCTAAACTCTAAAAGAACATGTACATATACAATGTATTTGAATCAGATATCTGTCGTGCAATAAAGCATCATCATTTAAAAAGATTACACAATGTTATCCAACTAAGTACTCCAAACTAACCTATTGGGATTGACTTAATGATGGAGGATTAGTACTCTAATGCATTGTGCCCATTTCGATTTCAAGTGCTCAAAGTCTATAAAGCCCTTTTTATTGCAGTGGCTTTAAAGTACTTCTGCGATAGCCTAAGCCTAAAAGGGATTGTTATTAATGTGAAATAAAGGGCTTGATATTTGGGGTCTTCATTTTCAAGTAGAATTCTACAAATATTCTGAGTTCACCAATTTTCGTTTTGCGTGTATTAGAAATTAAAAATCAATGATCCAACCATACAATAAAAATAATAACAATAATAACAAATACCGTACAGCATTTAATATGCCCATCTATTTAGTACACTATTCCGAGGTGCATCAGGATAAGGAGGAATTACAGATAAAATGATTGCAATGTTATCCAACTAATCCAAACTAACCTATTGAGAATGACTTAATGATGGAGGATTAGTACTCTAATGCATTGTGCCCATTTCTATTTCAAGTGCTAAAATGCTATAAAGCTCTTTTATTGCAGTGGCTTTAAAATACTTCTCCAATAGCCAGAGCCTATAAGGGACGAATAACTGAAAGAAAAGGGCTTGATATTTGGGGTCTTCATTTTTAAGTAGAAATCTGCAAATATTCTGAGTTCACAATTTTTGTTTTGCATGTACCAGAAATTAAAAATGATCTACCCACACAGTAATAATAATTAAAAAAGTATGTAGATAACGCATAATAAATGCTGTATTTATTATTATTACTGTGTGAGTAGATAATTTTTAATTTCTTTAATGAAGAAAAATAATAAAATGAATATGAATATCAAATACATACAAAAATAGCACATAAAACATACAAATGTTGTCAAGGGTAAAAACACAAGTTTTCAAAAAGTTAGTCAGGACACAATGAAATACATACATGTGAACAAAAAATGCTAAAACTCACAATGTGGTATGAACATATCTCCTTATAATATGATGATTGACAATCTTGCCTTTAATGTGTGCTCACTCAGAAAAACTTGAAAGATCAATACTGTTTCAATGAGTGAAGGAACAACATTAATTTTCCTCAATCCCTATTTATCGTAATATACACAGTTTTTGGTTCAGGATGAACCGACTTTCATGTTTTCTATTCTGTTCTGTTATCTTTCCCAACAGTGTTTAATATTTCAGGATCTAAATGCATTAGTGTCACATTTTTCAAACAATTGCTAAACAGGGGCCTGTTCTTCATACAGACTTACAAGTATTCTTTGTTACAACGATGTTGACTTTGCCATTATGGCAACTACCATGAAGTACATGTACCCCTGCACAGCCATGCTTGACCCCATTAAACATAACTGCGCATTCAGCTATTCACTTGCCAATGATTGCACATGATCAAAGTCAGATATAAATTTCCCAAAAATTTACATGCAACCCCAAGGGGGAGTGCCAATATGCCCCATGTTGGATTTTTCATTTGTAAAATTTGTTTATAGAGTTTTTCTGGAATTTTACAGTGGGTCTGTCCTGTTGCCATTGACATAATAAGGTGCATACAACATTATATCTTTAAACAAAGACATAGAAAGCGATAAATAGAAAGTGGTTTACTTGACAATGAAGATTCCATAAGGCCAATTTTCACGGGATTTGGTGTTATGGCTTAATCGGTTTGTGAGACGAGCTATGACATCGCCCATAGAATGGAACCACCAACGATGGATGGACACACACACACACCATCAATGGGCAAGGAATATTCATCATAACTCATATTGATCCTGAGGCCCGTAACACAAAGGTTAGCAATTGATCGTAAGCTTGATTTTCACGATTGATTGTACATTGTAGTCAATGGAATCAATCGTGGAAAAATGTTCTACGATCATTGCTAGGTTTTGTGTTACGGAACCCAGGAACGTCCTTGCCAGATTAATAAAGTCTGTTCTCAGCACATGAAAAAAAAAAAAAAAAGATTCAATAAAAGTGTAAAATGATGTTCAAAACATACCTCTTTCGTTATCTTTTCCTTCTCCTCTTCACTGGTTTTCAACCGGTATTTCATGGTGGTGAGCCCTTGTTCTAATTTACGCTTAGCCTCCCTCAACTGGGATTCCTCACCAGAGCTGTTCTGTAATTGTTCATCTACAGCAAGAAAGATAAGGGTACTTAATAATATGCAAGAACTGCGACCTTTGACCCAACACCCATAGTGTTCAAATCTACACTAAAGCCTGCCGGACAGTATACCATCTGGCTATGACCAGATTTTTGTACAATTCGCATGTTACATTTAACTATGAAAATTCCAAGAGGTACAATTATCTATACAGCTCGGCATAATGCTAAGAATACCAAAATCTAAATTATGCACAACTGCAAGCCTTGTGGTAGGAGTAAAGTCCAAATCACATACAAATAACAGTTAATGATGACATTATCATTTCAAATTTAGTTTGTTTTTACTCCCTACAGGGAGGCTCAAAATAGATTGAAATATTTTATTTTAGTATGTATACCACTATTTTTAAAAACTTTGATAATTAAGATTTTAAAGTTTGGATGACCATATCAAATGCTATTATAATTTATTCATCGATCACATCAATCACATTAGGATTGTGCAATGTGCTTCATAATATTTCATCTGCAGTAAAGACAGATACAATGTGCGTCCCAGAAAAAAAGGAATTCCCATGTCTTTTTAATCAAAAGGAAAATGAATTATGATATTTCATTTACATAATCATATAATTCCACTATTCCTCTTTATTTTGATACCTAATATGAGACGACCACTTCACGCATTAATGAGCAAGACAAGTTTGAAATTTTAATGTCAAAACCAGGTTGCGCAGAAAAATTGGACAAGATTGGTTGGTGATACGACGACCTTGCATATTCGACGACTGGCTCATTAGTTTCTTTTGTATTATTTGTTAATCTTCTCTCACTGTTGCTTGAAATGAGAATGGATTCAGATTCACCCGTAAGTTTCTGCGCAAATCGTTTCTAATATGCCTCGATATTTATTGTTTGTAATCTGGCATGCGTGAACGATTTGCTAATCTGTTGGTATCAAATGAGAGACGAGATTCCACTCTTACTCTTGCCAGGAGTATCAAATTTATAGTAAAAACATATTAATCATTGTGACACCTACATGTATCTCTGAAAACGGGTTTCCTTTTTTGTGGGACGCACTGCATAGAGACAAGAAGTGTACAATGTACATGTACAAACCAATAATTAGCTGTGTACTTTGACATTTGACTTGTAGTGGTAATACCTAGTTCTAATTTACACTTAGCATCTCCAAGTAGGAATTCACTCCCAGAAGCTGATCTGTAATCTTTCATCTAAAGTACAGACAGAAATACGAACAAGGAGAGTACATGCCCTTTCTGCAAATTGGTTTCTACTCTCCTTGTTCGTATTTCTGTCTGTACTTTAGATGAAATATTACCGAGAAGCTTCTGGAAATGAATTCCAACTGCAAGAAGCTAAGTGTAAATTAGAACTAGCCTAGAACAGGGGTGTGAGTGGTCACAAATAAAAAGATCTGAAAAAAGCTGAAACTTGTAGAAAAAGTCTGAAATAGAAAGAGCTCCCATACTTTTTGTACAGAGGAAAGCCAAAAATAAGCTGAAATTAAGCTGAAAATCAAAATGAAAAAAATCTGAAATCAGATAAAAATCTGAACTCTCACACCCCTGCTAGAACTAGGTATTCTACGCTACCTACCAGCCTTTTTCTGGACCTTTTCCACCTCCTTATGATGCGTCTCCTTCTCTTTCTCCAGCCTGTTCTTGATCATCTTGAGTTCAAGCTCAAGCTCCTTGACTCGCTGGATCTGCTGCCTGTTCTCCTGCTCCAGGTGGATCTTCTCCTTCTCCAGCTTACCAATCTGATCTCTCTGAACCTGATACATGACAAGGAGAACTTGTGTATAACTTTGGTGGACTGACTAACAGCATAACTACGCCTACAAGTACAGTTTTGACTAAAAAGGGGTGATTATTCAACACTGGGTTTAAGTACATCAAAGGACATTGAAAGACATGGTTGTGGATGTCATGTTGCTGTGATCTTGATGGAGCTTTGGATATTTGTTTTGCCCTGTTTTATTTGTCCCATTTGGGTGACAATATACCAAAAAAAAAAACAATTTCGATAAATCATAGATTTAACATTGATTTCATCTCAATAAAAATTTATCTTAACTCTTAGTGAATCAGTGTACCCGATCAAGGTGATTCTTGGCTGATTCATTTGTGAGGGATTTCCTTCTCTCTGTGGCTAAAATCAATTTTAAGAAGCCATAGACCTATCACATATCATAACATTGATTTCATCTCATTTAGAATTGATCTTAGTTCTAGTGAAAGACATTCTTTACCTGATCGAGGTGATTCTTGGCCGATTCATTGGTGAGGGATTTCCTTCTCTCTGTGGCTATGTTATCAGACAGACGTGTCCTCTCGACGAGAAAGTAAGCAAGAGCCTCACTGGGAGAACGCTGTGCTAGATCTTCAAAGCCCTCCTGAAAAGGAAAATAATATAAAACTATTGAATTAATTCCAGCACAAATACCTTGCCATATGTGGCCTGCCACCCCAAAACCAACAGAAAGTAGTCGTAGATGAATTTTTTGTTTTTGATTTAGTTTCAAGGATAGAGGCACATCCTAAGCTTTAAATTGATATATCACTTGTGAAATTGATCAACAATAACCATTTAATAACTTGATTGAATGTACATGTAAATGAAACTCAATGAGAGCATAAAAAACTAAGGAGAAAAAAAAGTTTGAAGTAAGCGCTCCCTCAAGCATCAGGTGAGCACACTGTGTAATATTGGTGAAACTTCTAAGCAGTAAGGAAAAAATGGCATCAAAGATACTCTCATCTTTTATTTATCTTTACAAATTACAACAACAAAAAACATTCACATTTATCAAATGAAATCTTCGAGACCCCCTTTCAGATTATTTTCCCCTTTTGAAGACCAAATAATTATTTGGGCCTTTTTGAGAGAACCTTCCCTCTTTGTCAGATTTGGGAGTGGCTGGTCAAATATCGAATCCAGTCCATTGCTCCATACTTACTAACACAAAGGTTTGCAATTACTCGCAAAAAGGTAATACCCAATCAAGATTTTGTTCAAAACACTGACCGAGAACCAATCAGCACTGTTCTTTCATATCTGAAATACATCGCAATGCTTGGTGTAACAGGCCCTAGGTCACTATGTCCCAAATCTGTGTCAAATGAATGTCACTGTGACTCTTCTGTGTATGCATCAGGCAAGTCTGAAGTTGATCAAGACAACAGTTAACTTCAACAACATAACAAACTCTAATCTCTGATGCAAACACTTTTAGCATTATTTTTCAGCAAAAATTATTTGTATCAAGATTGTGGCGCAGTGCACCTGTAGCTGGGCGCTGCACTGCAAGCCAGCAAAGTGAAGAGACACTGCGGGCTAGTAGAAAATTTTACGTTGTAAGAGCGCATTTAATTGGCCAAGTTGGCTCAGTAGGGGAGTGGCCTAAAGGGAGAATAATTGAGCGCTAATAGAGTTTTCAGAATACGAATTTGGAGGTCCATTAGCGTTCCATTAAATGGGTAACTTATAAGGAAAGTTATGACGAAACTTATGAGACTTTTCGAGAATACCCCCCAGGTAATAATTATGTCTGGATGCATGAAAACAAACATGGGATGGAAAGACATACAGACAGACAACCCTAAGACATATTGCCTCCAGCATCAAAACCGCAATCAGATGCATGATAAAAACAGTGAAAATATAATAAAAATGCCAATAATATATTCATACATATATGAAATTGATGACTTTAAAGGAGATATACATGTAGCTACTACAGAGTAAAAGGTGAATCGTTCAAGGATGAGCGCCTGAGATTGGTAGAATGATGTACAAAAAGAAAGGGTGAGACAGTGTATGTGTGTGTGTGTGAGAGAGAGAGAGAGAGAGAGATAAAGGGATGAGCAGGGGAGAAAGGATGAGAGAGAGAGATGAACACAATTAGGGACAGTGATTTTCCGTTTTACTGGTAAATATAACAGAAATTCCATTTGGTTTTTATACTTTTCATGTAAAATTTCATGGAATTCACCTTTGCAAAACGGAATTCAGGTTTTTGCTGTGTACATTTTCAGTGACAAAACGGAATTTCCATTTTTAGATCAAGTTGAAACGGAATTACAGATTTTCAGAAACAGGAAAAATCATTTTTTTAAACAGAAAATCACTGTCTCTACACAATACATACATATAGTGGGTGATAACAGAGCACAAGAGGGAAAGTACACCTAAATAGAAGGATGGTGAGACAGGGTGATATGAAGAGAAATAGACAGGCAAGAGGAACAGAGATGAAAAAGAGAGGAACAGACGAGAGAGGAGGAAACGAAATCATAATGGATGAAGTTTGCGGATCATGCCAAGATATCATCATGTATATACAGAACTGTAGAGTCTCAAGTATCAGCTTTGTGGGGGAAGTTGATCTTTGACCTTTCTCCCTTGGGAGGGAAGCCCCAACTTATCTTTCTCCATCTCTCTCTTTCTTTTCACTCAAATTCAATTGAGATTTCCACTGGTAGTTCAAATCCTGAATTAACACCACTGCACCATTGGATATGACAACACTCCTAGAAAAACATGTTCTTCTCATAACATACAATGTCTCCCAAATTCATTTTGCATCAGACAGATACAGCTCTATGAACATGATAGAGATTCTCAATGCAGAACAAATAAAAATATTTTTTTAAAGGGGGAATACTGATAATAATTTGGCTGGAGCTTGACCCTAACTAGTGTTGCTGATGACTTAAATTTAAAAAAAAAACAATAAAAAGCAATATGCAAAAATGAAAAGTAAACATAGAAATACACTTAAGATAATCATTAAACGACACAATACATAGGAAATCAATATTGTTAATGTAGGTTTTTTTTTTTTTGGCCACAAAGGCCACAAAGAGTGTCAGGGCCCAACGTTATTTTATTTTTGGACATTGTTTTATATAATTTATATTTATATCTTAAAATATATTCTGTGCAATTAAAGCCACTAGCATGCCTATTTTGGGCGTCCCAAAACTTTTATTTCCCAAGCCTGGTTTTCACGCTTACCTGTTTCAAGAGCTGTTTGATTTCTTGATTAGTTTTTTCCTTGCTCTTCTTAAGTCTCTGATTTTCCTCCTTTAGTTCCTCATTTTCTGCTTCAAATTCTTGAGTAAGAGCCTCCCTTTCCTCCGACAGCTTACGTATATTTTCAACATACAATTCCACCTGAATATACAAAAATCAACTTAACATTAATCCTGAGTCATTCATTAGATAGCTTCACTTACAAAATTTACAAATTTCATGATAATTTGCTCCTTCACATCCCCACTCATTCCTTTACATCCCCACTCATAATACAAAGATAATAATAATAATAATAATAGTTGGATTTATAAAGCGCTTTTTGCCAGAGGATACAAAGCGCTGCTATTATTTGGGAGACCGTGCTTTTGCCTGTGCAGCCCCAAAATTATGAAATGGTTTGCTGTATGTAATAAGATCCTGTCCATCAGTAGAAACGTTCAAACTTAAACTAAAAACCTATCTGTTCAAATAATTCCCATACAATTCTTTACCCCCTTTTTAAAATTTGTTCTCAAGCATTTCACTAGCTCTTAATTGCAGCGCAGTAGAATATATGCACATAGTTTCTGCGCTATATAAATCAGTATATACTATGTCACTTTTCACCAAGCAAAACTTTGTACTTGAAACTTGAAATCTGCTTGGGAATCATCTACACGTATAAAGACCAATAGTCACTTGATATCTTTTCCTTTCGGTTTAATACAAAGTGCTACACACACACACTACTCCATGTTTGGGAGGTAAACTGCTGATCCATCTATTGCCAACTCGTCCACTCATTACATCGTCTAACTTCATTTAGTCTAATGCCATCCTGTCCATCAACATTTCGTCTAACGACCATTTTGTCTAATAACCAGTTGGTCTTATACCCATTTTCTTTTCATTCATTTCGCCCAATTAACAATTATCCAATCAGACCAAATGGTTTATGGACTAAATGACTATTGGACCAACTGGTTATTAGACGAAATGGCAATTAGACCATGTGGATAGTGGACGATTTGATGATACACCAAATGATAGAAGATGAGTTGGTAATTAGACGAATTGGCATTAGACCAATTGGAAATAAACCCTTTGGGCCACTGAAACAATAATTCAACACAGTATCAGAATGATCAGTTTAGTCCATGCAATCCATTGTCCTATTAGCAAAATAGACGGGAATTAAGGATACTGTTGTTTGTTTTTCAAGAATAACTGAAGTTACAGAAGTAGCACCAGACAGAATCATTTTGATAATCTATGGAGATGTATGGAGATCTGTATAGGACTTTTTTCTTAGTTTGGAGATCCTAAGCTATATGGTGGACATGAGAGTTATGGTATTTTAAAGCTGGATAGCTATAAAGCACTTGTTGCCCCCCCCCCCCCCCCACCTTTTACAGATTTATGGGATAAAAATTAGCTATAACTAACCTCTTTCATTTCCTCTGCTTGTTTCTTTTGAAGTAACTGCATGCTCTGTGAACCAGCTTTGATATCGGCTTCAGCCTGGGTGTACAGCTTCCAGAGGACTCGTAACTTCTCCTCCGGGCTGGCATTCTGGCTGACACCGTTCTTCAACAACTCTTTGTTCATCGCATCCATTTTCCTTTGAAAAATTATGGGATAATAATTAATATTTCCAAATTCATAATCGCATAATCCCAAAATACAAGCAAAATATATTATGATAAATTTATGACAGGGTCTAGCAGTCATAAATGTTGTCATTTCATATAGTACCATAATATCTCAATACCATGCCAGCTATACCATGTCGGGCATACAGTGGTATTAGTACAGTATTTATATTAGATTGTTGTACTAGTTTCGCTCATCACCCATAAATATTTTCAAAAATATTTGTTCATGCTACAAGTAGTTTGGCGTTATATTAATTTCTCTTTTTCCTTTTTAACTAGGGCCTAGCTATCTCTCTTCTAAAAAATCTTCTCAGAGCTCTCTTCTCTTTGCAATCAAGGCAAGCGCATCAATATACGCGAAGTCGCACGATGCCAGCTACTGTATTGAGGATACGCCCCACGTGCCCCCAGGCATTGTTATGAATTATAATTGCTTCCATTCGGAATGGTAATTTTGATAGGTTTGCTTCAGAGAAGATTGGTGGGAACTTAGATGGGTATGACAGGGAATTTGAGGGAAAAGACAATGACAATGTAGTTCAGAATTCCGATTAGTGACAATCTTAGTCAGAGTTAGAGAGGTGTCACATCTCGTAAAAAAATATTAAAATATATGACAACAGTTTTCCAGAATGCAGAATACCACCTGACCACCCCAGATCACAGTGCTAAATTATGGCAGTAGCGGTAGAATTGCAATTTCGCAATTCACATAGATCTAACTAGTAACTTTAGATCTCTAACGTTAACAGTTGAGTCTAACGTAAGATCTAATGAATGATGACGAAGTCATCCAAAACAATTGAATTGATGATTCAATTCACCAAACACCAATTTTGCTCATTTATTAGAATCATTAGTTTTATTTTCATTGGTTGCATCATGCTCTGCTATTCACAATCTAGATGGAGAAAGTACATCAAGAAAATCAAGAAAAATAACAAACATTAACACAATTCAAATTTCAAAACCAGGGCAGTCAGACTCAGTCTCAGAGTCAGAGTCATGGCAGTTGGCCGATGCTCGCACCGCGCGCCGCCGAAGGCGAGCGGAGGGAGAGGGGACTTCCCGTAACCAACGGCAAGAAAAGGAGCTACCGTATGGCTCTTTTTTAGTCTTAGTCAATTCGGACAGTGCACTCCCGAATATTTATTATTCATACGAAAAACAATCATGAATTCATTCTACATAACATAGCACCTGAAAATTCGGCAAATTCTACTAAATCAAAATATTTACCCTCAGTCCATCAGGAAATCCATGTCATGACATTGCTATTAGTACGGTATTATTATTAATGTAAAAATCACTCCCGAAATATCGCTGTCCTTTGGTAGTGCAGTGTATGCATGCATGCGCTATGCAGCGTCGAACCCGTTTGTGTCTTGATAAAGAATTTCTATAGAACCAATTATTCAAAATGGGCATCCGTCAAAACAAATTGGATACCGTCAAAACAAAGCTGATGCTTTAGGGGATGCCCAATGCGGAGAAACCAAAATAACTAAGAAAACGTTCATAATCAATCTTTGAGGGCTTCTGGCCCCCTGCAAATATAAGCAATGTATTGTTTTATTCAATGCACAGCTAGGCAAGATATGGAGAGGAAAGTATATCAATAAAGAATTTAAAAATTGTTATTTCACCAGTTTATTAGTTACTATAAGTACGAATGATATTCTGGATTGTGTGTCTTATGATAACATATTGTGAGGCAGGGAAGAGCTTTTCGGTCTGATCCGGGGTATGATTTAGAAATGATTTTTTATGCACTTTCCTAACTAGAGTTATAGCTCCATGGTCTAACTATAGGGGTAGGGGAAAGGCAGTGGCGTACCTAGGATTTTCCAAAGGGGGGGGGCAAATTCGTCCGCCAAAAAATTTGACAAGCAAAAACAAAAAAAAAAAAAAAGTCTTCAACCGCAAGTAATTAAAGGACATTTCGCATCAGAAAAAAAATTGACAAGCAAAAAAATAAAATACATGCCTGTCTTAATTTGCTTCAGGGATTTTGCACTTAGGCCTAAACCTTTTATAAGAAAATACACAATTGGGACAAAATGGACTTTTAACGTACGATACAAAATGAAACAGAACGGTATTCTGTTTTGCCCCAAAAAATTAGACCATTTTGCTCCAAGTATATGGGCGGAAATCCCGGGGGGATGCGTCCCCCTACTCAAAATATAGGGACTAGGGCCGGGGACACAATATCAAATTATGCCCCCCTACTATTTTGGTCTTTTACGATGGAAAGAAATACATCATTCAAAATCGAAATAAAACATGTATTTTGGACGAGATTACCTTACTTTTTGGGTGATAACCTTCTTTTTTTTTTTTTTTTTTGCTTGTCAAATTTTCCAGCCCCTTGCCCCCCTACCTTTCAGGGAAAGATTTCCGTCCTAGCTGGCTCCAAGTATATGTTCCATTTCGCCCCGGTTGAAAATTACATTTTTTTTTTCAATCACGCGCTTTAAGATTAATGCATTGCTGTTTGTGGTAGTTGAATAACCTCAATAATAACGTTCCTTGTCGTTGTATTGTTTGCAGGTCGTCATAAAATTTAAGAGGAACAAGTGGAAAACGACAAGACAGACATCAAGAGGCAATGAAGAGTGTCGGGGGACTTTTGCCCTGGCTAGTGATTGGGCAAATGGGATTTTTCTTTTGAAAAAATAAATTCGAATTTCTTTGGAATTTAGGCCTACACCTGAAAAGTAATTGTCGTTTGTATGAAAAAAAATACAAACACTATTTATTTGAAATCGTCAGTGTCATTGTCTTTGTGTCTTTGATGACGTCATAATGCAAGTTTGAAATTAAGTATTCCATTATGTCCCACCTTTAAATGAGTTATTCATTGCAATAAACATAACTCTATGCAATAAACATGGTAAACTTAAGCTACATAAACAAGTATATGTGCTTTCCCCCTTTCAAGTACTAGTATTTGGTTGAAGACTTGAAGGATAAATAAGTCAGATCAATCAATCAATCATCCATCCATCAATCAATCAATTAATTACAATCAATTAGTAATTCAATCAATGAATCATTCAGTCAATCAATAATTCAATTTACGCAACCAACCAATCTAAATAATGTAGACTTTGTGTGTACCTCTCCCCCCCCCCCCCCCCCCAAGTTGATTGATCCCCCGCAACCGTGACCCTCGCCATCATTCATTTTTATCAGTATAGCGGTGTCGCGAATTTACGTGCTATAATTGCGCTCATTTCACTCATGAAAGAGTATATATTTGGTTTAAAAATGATATTCATGATGATATATCTCCGAATGAAAATTGAAAAGGTGTAATAACTGACAACACCACCTTTTGTGGGGCGAGTTCAAGACGCATCAAATAAAGTTTGACGGAAAAATCTACAGCTTAATTATGAGAGAGCTCGCTTACTTCGCTATCTTACCCCCTCACAATTAATTCCAGCAACTAAGCAAAACGTATTGTTTAATGAACATAGACCTTTAGTACCAATTCATAAAATAAATGAATATAATTAATGTTTTGGGGGGAGTATTCGTTTCTGACTCCTGCTTTTGATGAGATATTGATTGATTGGTCGGTCGGTCGATTGATTGATTGAATTTATTTATCTTTTTTTCATCAAGTCTTCAAGCAAATTTACAAAATACAGATGTGAAAAAGGGAAAGCACATAATATTCGGGATAATATTGTTTATGTGAATTTTCACTGCAATAAATAACTCATACCCCTAGTTAGACAAACTCTAGTTTAAGTAAATGCACTAAAAATCATTTTGCCAATGCAATAAACTTATTGGTGACGTCTCATGACTTTTCAGTGTTAATTCAAGCATGGATATATACTGGAGAGATAATAGGCTTTTTAAATTAAAAGATCTATTTAATATTTTGAAATACAATGTGGAAGATTTTGATTTCTAAACTGTGTCAGCTCTGTACTTGAACAAATCATTATAAACGGGTATACACTTAAAATGTTGGGCAACATACTGTCCACTGTGTGGGGTAATGTATGTTGGTAAAAAATATAGTGGT